>NW_015505377.1:657818-660289 GCF_001515645.1 Sinocyclocheilus grahami
GGGCTATATAACACTTTTAATTGTCAGGAAATTACTTGTCTTTAAAAGTGTAGGTTCAATATACTTACCTGTTGATCAAAAATAGCCTTAAACCAATACTTTTTTTTCTTCTTAGTTTTATTTAGTAACTTTCAGGAGGGTGCACTCATTTTTGCAACACAATTTTATCACTTTGATAAGAAAATCTTATTTTGCTGAATAATTTTGGCATTCTTCTTTGGTAATTGATCAAGCAGGCTTGTTGGAACATTATATCTCTAAAGAACCCTAACATGTCTTCTAAGTAAAGAGTAATTGCTGAATTTGAGGGGGTGTACTCATTTATGCTGTGCACTGTATTTATATATATATATACACACACATTTACCAGTCTCTAACTTTCGTGTCTTCATAGAATCAGTAAGCTTGAAGGGCATTCTTTGGTAATTGATCAAGCAGACTTGTTGGAACATTACATCTCCAAAGAACCCTAACATGTCTTCTAAGTAAAGAGTAATTGCTGCATTTGTTAAGTTTTAGAGGGGGTGTACACATTTATGCTGTGCACTGTATATATATATATATATATATATAAATTAGAATAATTATTGATATTTAAATGAATATTTTTCAGAAGTGCTACTGAGAGGCTTCATTTGATTGCCTCCGCATATAATTTTTCTTTGCTCATGAATGGATCTTTTCCGTTGTGTCGTTATGCGTGTTTCTGCTCGTCACTCACCACAGACCGAGTCTTTCTGTCCGAAATAAGCCGCATCGAACAGATGATCCGCCGTCTTCTCAAAGGACGCCAGCATGAGAACGCTCTCCTTCATCTTGGCTAGACCGAAGCGGGTGATGCCCAGAATCTCACCCTACGACCCAAGAGACGCTCTCATCTCACTCACAGTCATGAATCCATCACTCAGCATCATTATAATGCATTTATCTCCTTCAGCAGCTGAACTCAACACACCTTATAAGACATGAGGTCCGCCAGCAGCATGACGTGTCTGCGGTCGATGCTCATACCGTGGTTTACCATGGTGTACTGGATCTCGTTAATGATGGTGGACCTCGCCGCTTCGATGCCTAACGTCTTCTCGACCTGAAGAGCACGATCAGATCATCAAAAACACTACAGATATGAATTAACATCTTCACAAACAATAGACAAGCTGAACATGACAGCTGTGCAACTTGAAAACAACAACAATTTTGCTGATTTGCAAGAAATATTACTCCTCATATTACCTTATTTGATGATGCAGAGTTCAAAAATATCAATAATAATTTTCCATCATGTACAGTTTTTACAAAATAAGAATGGAGATTTTTCAAATTGCATATGTATCGGCTTCAATGCACTTATTAACACAACAAAAGCAGTCAAATGTAAAACGTTTGGGTTTTAATGACTAAAGAAGGATTTAAAACATTTAACTTTCAATTTGCAGAGTGGAAAAATCCGTTCAAATACCCATTATACAATAACATGAGCTTTTTCACAAACTCTATAATATTTCATCACTGTATGGAAGCAGTAAAACATATGGCTCATGTTTGCATTTTCTAGCCTTGAAATCAACATTAGGCATAAAATAATTACGGCTGCAAAGGGGCAGAAACTTTCCAAAATTATCCTGCAAAACTTCCAAAAAATTCTGTAATGTTTCCAGAAATTTACCAGAATTTTCTGCCACTTCACAACCCTTAAACTAATGTCATGCATGTGAATATGGGCTGAGAGTTGAACAGATTGTTGTAATGAGGCTCAGATTCAGACAGGAATCATGTGTTTGTGGTGTTTGTCTGACAATTAAGGGATAAATAAAGACTTCTTCACCCAACAAATGGTTGTAAAAAGCAAAAGTGCTATGAAATGTATCATATTTTGTGAGTTTTAGAATCAGCAGCTTAAAACCAGTAAGAAACCAGTCTAGTATTTCATTCAGCAGATATGATGTGATTTAAAGGATCCACTTCTGCAGTGCTGCCCATGTTAAAGACTGTTTAAATGTCACACTCTGAAGGAGACACTGAGGAGCGTGATCAGCTGGATCCGTGTGTGTGTATCTCTGACAGTCAGACTGGGCGGTCTGTACCTCGTATGTGTTGTTGGATGTTGTTCTGTTGCCGTTGACGCCGTGTGTTGCCATGACAGCCCTGAGATTATCTCCCTCCACCAGCAGCTTGAGCTTCTGTTTGCCGCTCTGTTCATCGATGTGAATGACGGCACGCGCCACTTCAGGGATGCCCTGGACCACCACCTGCACACACACAAACAAAGACAGACAGACGCGCACGCACGCGCACACACACACACACACACAGACAGACAGACAGACAGACAGACGCGCGCACACACACACACACACACACACACACACAGACAGACAAGACAGACAGACGCACGCACGCACGCACGCACGCACACACGCACACACGCACACACACACACACACACACACACACACACACACACCCTCACT
>NW_015505377.1:660481-670118 GCF_001515645.1 Sinocyclocheilus grahami
AATTATGATGGCAATAGGGTCAGTGTCTAACACTGTGGCGTCAGGACTGACCTTAGGAAGCTCCTGTTTGAGCGACTGCAGGACGTAGTACATGGAGCTCTTGCTGTTTTCTTTGGGAGACACGCAGACCACAGCCTCTCCGTGAACCGCGATATCGCCCGGCTTCACCCGCAGCTTTGACGTACAGATGGAGTATCGCACCGTCTCTGCGTTCACCTGAACAGAACAAAACATCAATACGACTCTATAAACCTCTGCAGAGGAGGATCATCACTGTGACAAGAAAATCAGTCAATTAAATTCACTCAACAGGAACGGCTGCTGAGAGAGAGAAAATACAGCAATGACAACGGCAGAACTATCAATATAACTGAGTGAAAATCTAGAGACCGATAAAAACACTGATGCTAGAGGAATCATTTTGAGCTCCAGTCTGTCGTTAACAGATAATTATGATCAATCTGCCGTTACCTCCAACCTCAGAAGACGAATCCTCTCTAGCGACAGCTTCACCAGGACGAAACAATCATCAGGCAGGAAAACCTCCTCGATGTACTCGGAAATCTGATGGAAATGATCAATCAATTCACTGATTAATATGAAAACAAGACGACAACATAATACACAAACCACCAACATACTGACTCCATCTCAAAAAAATGTATGCACTGCCTTTCCGTCTACTGTAATGTGAAAGTTTTCAAAACTGGTATTAGTTTCTCCACAAAGAGCATGCTCAAAGTTGCTTTATAATTTAGGTAAAAGGGATCCTACTTTTCCTGAAAGCCTTAACGACTATTTTCTTTAATAGACTCACTCAGATCAAAGGCTATTCTGCATCCCTCCATTACAAACAATCTGACACCCATTTCAATCATGCACATACTTAATATAAAACACAGAAAATCTCACATGCTACAGGCCAGCGAGGCGCTCATTTTCCCACACTGCACTGCATTTAAAAAACAAATGCATTTTCTGAAGTAAAAGTGGTGTTTGTTCATGCAAAAATGTTCACCCTCACAATCCTACAGCATTCTGAGTGGTTGCCGGGGTGTTGCTATGCAGTTGCTAAGGTATTCAAATTATTTTCAATACACTGATACAGTATGATGTTCTGGGTGGTTGCCAGGGTGTTGCTATGGCGTTGCTAAGGTGTTCTGAGTGTATTTAATGCATTGCTCTGCAGTTAGCATGGTGTTCTGGGTGGCTGCCAGGGCGTTTCTAAGGTGTTCTGAGTGTTTTTAATGGATTGCTACAGTATATATTTGACATGATGTTCTGGTTGGTTACCAGGGCGTTGCTATGGGGTTGTTATAGTGTTTTGAGTTCATTTAATACATTGCTCTGCAGTTGGCATGGTGTTCTGTGTTGTTGTCAAGGTGTTGCTAAAGTGTTCTGAATAATTTTAATGGATTGCTATAGCATACACTTGACATGATGTTCTGGGTGGTTGCTAGGCATTGCTATGAGGTTGCTAAGGTGCTCTGAGTGCATTAATGCATTGCTCTGCAGTTGGCATTATGTTCTGGATGGCTGCCAGGGCGTTCCTAAAGTGTTCTGAGTGTTTTTAATGCATTGCTTTGCAGTTGGCATGTTTTGGGAGGTCGCTGGGGTGTTGCTAAGGTGTGCTGAGTGTTTTTAATGGATTGCTACAGTATATGTTTGACATGACGTTCTGGGTGGTTGCTAGAGCACTGCGGTTTCAAGAGCACAACAAGGTGTTGTGTGTGTTTTTAATGCCTTGCTCAGCAGTTGGCATATCTTGCGTGGTTGTCAGGGTGTTGCTAAGGTGTTCTGAGTGTAATTTTAATGCATTGCTCTGCAGCTGGCATGTTTTGGATGGTTGCTAAGGAGTTCTGAGTGTTTTTAATGGATTGCTACAGTATATGTTTGACATGATGTTCTGGGTGGTTGCTAGGGCGTTGCTAAGGTGTTGCTATGGGGTTGCCAAGGTGTTATGAGTTTAATGCATGGCTATGTGTTTGTCATGGTGTTCAAGGTGGTTGCCAGGGCGTTGCTTTGGGGTTGCTAAGGTGCTTTGAGCATATTAAATGCACTTCTCTTCAGTTGGCATGGAGTTCTGGGTGATGGCAGGGTGTTGCTAATTCAATGCACGTCTAATTCAATCGTGTGCATTCGAATTTCACTCCTAACAGGAAGCATGAACAATAGCAATACTAATGCAGTATTAATAATCTGCACAAGTCAAACTCAGCATACCTCTCCCAGTAGAGTTTTCTCAATGCGTCCTTTCACCAGCCGAGCGAAGTCTGGGTCATCATCGGTATCCAGGTTGGCACTTATGATGGGTGTACTGAGACACAGAGAGACTCATCAGCAATAAGAACTGGAGTTACTGCAGCCATTAATCATCAGTGAAACGTCAACAGCAGCAATCATGCCAACACTCGTGCACGCAACCGTGAGGATGACAGGAGGCTTCTGCCTCTGATTGACAAATAAGTTTTCCTCTTTCAGGGGTCGAGATCAAACTCATGAATCGATGGCACTTGTGTCAGCCGCTGTACTTACAGTCACCTGCACGTCTATAATTTCCACAAGGTCTTATCCAGAGTCTAGAAATTCTGTATTGCTATTTTGTGAAGGTTGTTTTCAGGTCAGTTTCAGGTCTGTTTAAAGGATTTTAGGTTGGCTTATGGTTATGGTTTATTATGAAAAATACTTCAGTGTTGACTAATTATATCAGATGGTAATACCACAGCTCATTATCATATTTATGTACCATAGTATTTATATGGTACTCAATGGTATATAAAAATAGTGAAGAAATAAAGAATAGTTAAGCAAAAAAAAGTAGTTTAGCTGTATATAAAATAAAAATAATATTTTACATATTACATATTACATATTTTTAAGATATGGACAGGGAGTAAAGAACATAAAAAAATATATAAATTAAATAATAATAATTATAATTCATTAATAAATATAATTATAAATTTAGATTTAAAAAAATACAAATTTAAAATAATAATAAATAATTGATTTATTCTAAAATAAAAATTTTTACTCAAAAATACAATCTAAAAATCATTACTTTTAATTTCCAGTCCTGAAAACAATTAAATTCAGTTTATATTTAATTTAAAATTTCTATATAAATATAATCTATATCAAATTTCTAATTTATATATAAATATAATCTACATATAAACGATAAGGTTTTTTTTCTGTATAAATATTCATTTAAATGCTGCCTTGACAATTTACAGAAATAAAGTACGTTTTAAGTTCAAGTATTAAAACAAAAACTGAAATAAATTTTTATTTCAAACATTTAAAAATTATTCGAAAGGACAAAAGCACAAACAATTACTCAAACTAACTTAAAATGCAATTTAGAGTCTATTATTTTTACATGATCATAAATAATAAAGTTTATTCACTATTAAAAAAAAAAGTATAGTCACTATAAAAAAAAAAAATCCAGGTTTTCCAGGTGTGTCAGGGTTTCTGAAGTCACCTGATGTTTTTGGATGCATTGATGATCTCTTTGATTCTCGGGACTCCCAGAGTGATGTTCATGGAAGCGACTCCAGCGAAGTGAAACGTCTTGAGGGTCATCTGAGTCCCCGGCTCCCCGATGCTCTGAGCACACAGCGCCCCGACGGCAGAGCCCGGCTCCATCTGCGCCCTGAGCGTCATACAAATCACGTTAAAACCATTTATGTCTCTCAACAGTGGTTAAATCATCTCTATACTAGACAATATTTTAGTCATTGCATAAGCATTACACAACTGGCCTGACATGGACAGTAAAGGTGCAGCTCTTTCCGCCCATCACGCCAGCAGATTACGCACAGCTCATTAAATCAACATCCGTCTACTGAACGAACAAGTGCTATTGACCTATCGGTAAGCCCCTCCCCTTGAACGCAGATGAGCCAATGGCAGTCGAGTATCAGGGGAGCAGAACTCGGACTTCTTTAGCTTTCAGCGCCATAGAAAAACATTGGACGATCCGAAGCTCGCATCGGTTTGATAGTGTTTATGCTTCAAAAATGGAAAAACGATGTGCGTGTGGTACTTGTAACACTAATTCCAGTTATCCTGAGAGGATAGGCAATGTCATTTATTTTATTCCATTTCCTAAATCCAACCAAAACAGAGCAAAACGTCCCTAAGCATTCAACACAATGAAGACGAAAACGTTCGTTTTCTGGTTGTCAATCTCATTAAGTTACACTTGTCATCTGCTCAAGCAGAACGTTAATGTAATCCTGTGCTTCAGCAAGCTATCTCTGGCTAAAACTAGCTAACGGTCAAGTTAGTGAGTCCGTGCTAACGTACAAACCTAAATAGCAAACTGTAGCGTCATGAACACAAAACAAATGTGTCAAAAACACATAAACGAAGGTCTATATTAGAGTGCCTCTCCATATTAATCTGGTTAAATGTAAATTAATTACATTTTACTCTGCGGTATATGAACGGTGTTGATCTGGGATGTTGTCATTGCGATCGTGACGACCGTAACATAATTCTCCCGTTTGCACTGTGATCTGTATTTTTACATATTTATTTTAATATCTTTTATATATCCCTCCATGGCACATTTAAGTCCCACTTGAAGGTCCACCTGTGTCCCAAATTGATCAGAAAGCCCTCGGAAGAAGGTTTTCACTGACAGCTGTCATATAAGACAGTGAGCAGCTCCGTTCGTTTGTCCGAGTGAACAACAGTGACTAAGGGAGGTCAATTAGAGCTTGTGTACCGCGGTGTTACCTCATATATTTGTCCCTGCAGGTTTCCAGAAACTTCTCCAACTGGGTCGGAGTGATTCTGTCCAGCTGGTACAGAACTTTAGGCTGTAATGAATGAGAAAACAGGCCATCAGACACAAGCATATAAACACACTCTCATATGAAGCTGAGCTCTCACCTCTGTCGTCCCGTTGTCGTTGATGCCGTATTTGTCACGTGTCTTTTTTATTTTCTCCGAAACTGTTTTGATGAACTTTCTGATTTCCTAGAATTGAACAGATTTTTAAAAGCATTTAGAAACATTTACAAGAAAACAATGAACCCAGTGTTCAATGCAGAGCTCATTAAATCATTCATTAAAATAACTCAGCACTGCACAAAAGTAGAAAATAATATATTATTGGATTAATTTCAGAGTCAATCAAGAATGTCAAATATCACCTCAAAATCAAAAGAACATTTTTTACTATTTCAAGTGAAAACCAAACTTATTTTGAGGACTATTAGGATTTTATGCATTTAAAATCTCATTACTGTAACACAGAGAAGAAAAATAAAAATACATTTATATTTTAAAATATATCCAAATAATCTAGTATTTATCGCACAGACTTTAATCCTTACCCGTGTTGTTAACTAAAACCAAAACTATTAAATATAATTTTTGTCAATTGAAATAAAGCTGAAATAAAATAAATAATATTAGATGACTTAAACTAGTATACACACGTTATTAGTAATGTTAATTAGAAATGCTGCCTTGGAAAATAATAAATACAATAAATTAAGTACTAAAACTTTCTTAACTAAATTGGATTGATAAAACTAAACATAAATGTATATGTATAATAAAAAAATGAAATTGGCAAAAGCACAAAAAATAAGCAAACAAAAACTGAAAATATAAAAGTAAATGCTAATTCAAACAATTAATAAATACTATATTAGTATATAAATAATACTAAAATAACACTGATTTATACTGATAGATAAATAAAGAAATAAATACATAAAACAGCGTTTCTAGGCATGATTTTCATTCATGTATTAAAGTAATGAAAATATGAAAATATGAGAATAAAAGTATGAATGCTTGCATGGGGGAAAATATGGAAAAAATAAAGCGGTGAAAAAAAATTCAGCAAAATTATTTCTTTTGATTTAGGGTGCAATATGAGCCAAAAATGTCTTCGACACTGACATTCACCCAGTTATATATTATAACAGTGCAGTGAGTTGCACAGCGAATGAGGAATACAAATTCACATAAACCTGAAAACCTGTTAGCCTGACTGTGTGCATCAGGATTAGTGTGTGCAGATCAGCACCAGCACAAGTTGAAACACTGGTTATTACAGTAATTCATGCTGGAATAAACACACATCTGGCTCTTACATATAGAAATGAATAAACCCAATCGCACACGTCATGCGTGCTGTACTGTACCTGTAAGTATTTATCACTGCCAGTGTCTGTCAGCGCCTTCAAACCAAAGACACAGAGACTGACCACATTGAATTAAAATAACCCACACTAAAACATCTTAAATACAACATGGCCATGGATGGTGGAAGTTCAACCCATTTAGAATGAGCTTTATTTGAGAGATCCGTGTCCTCTTGTACCTAGAGATGCGTCGATCCGATACTCGGTATCAGTATCGGCTCCGATACTGGCATTTTCTGCCGGATCGGTTATCGGTCAGACGAGACCGATCCAAATCCGATATTGTGCTTATACGATTCTGTGTTATTGTTAAGCCTCACGAAAGCGCATTATAAAGCATCATAAAGTCAAAGTCCAAGTGTTCTGAAGCCGTTCCATAGTTTAATGTGAAGTACAGATGAATATTTAAGTTGTTAAATTCAAGTTCACCGAAAAATTAAAATGTGATGTTTATCTGCTTACCCCCAGGTCATCCAAGATGTAGGTGACTTTGTTTCTTCAGCAGAACACAAACGAAGATTTTAACTCAAACCATTGCAGTCTGTCAGTCATATAATGTAAGTGGATGGAAATCACGGCTTTGAGAGTAAAAAAAACACACACAAACAAAACCAAATTAAACCGTGCGGCTCGTGACGATGCATTGATGTGTAAAGACACGAAACTGAACAGTATTTATATAATTTTTTTCCTCTGATTCTCCGCAATGTCTGAACTTCGTCCTCGACAGCCTGCGCGTGACGTGTCTTCTTGCTTTACGGCAGATCGCAGACTTATAAGAGCATTACCGCCACCTATCTCTCAAATGGACCATTGACACTATCTACAATCTCAATTGGGAGTGTCAATGGTCCACTTGAGAGAAAGGTGGCGGTAATGCTCTTATAAGTCTGCGATCCGCCGTAAAGCAAAACGACGACGACGATGTGTCACGCGCAGGCTGTCGAAAACGAACTTCAGACATTGCGGTGAATCAGAGGGAAAAAATTATATACATACTGTTCAGTTTCGTGTCTTTACACATCAATGCATCGCCACGAGCCGCACGGTTTAATTTGGTTTTGTTTGTGTATGTTTTTTTTACTCTCAAAGCCGTTATTCCCATCCACTTACATTATACGACTGACAGACTGCAACGGTTTGAGTTAAAAATCATCATATGTGTTCTACTGAAGAAACAAAGTCACCTACATCTTGGATGCCCCGGGGGTAACAGATAAACATCACATTTTCATTCTTCGGTGAACTATTCCTTTAAACTCTTCTCTCCGCTGCGGCTGTCTGCAATCCTCCATTCATTCAAACTGCGTGACGCGTTCGGTTACGACAGTCAAAACAATGAAACTCTCTTTAAACTGTTAAAAGAAAAGGCTCAAACTATCACACAGATTTAATAAACTATGCATCAATATCTCTTTCCTTTGTGCTTTGAACTTTTCTTTGCGGAGCGCTGCGTGCCGTGACTCCGACACGGGATACACATAAGCGCTTTGTGCCGCTCCGTATTGGGGCTTTTTGTAGGACAACACTTATGTGCAATGAAAGATTATTTATAATGTTTCTTGTTCTGTCCTATGATAGCACAGAAAAAGAAATGCTATAAATAATCTAATGTATAGCACAGTGATGGAGGCAGCAACATACGATAGACAGGACTCCTATCTATCATATATTGCTGCCTTCATCACTGTGCTATACATTTTACAGTTTACTATATAATTTTATAGCTTATATTTATAAATAAATACATTTACTTGTATTTTACAACAATACAAAGAGCAATGTGTAACATTTTACCAGATTTAGTCCTATACTTATTCACTTTTATTTGTTCCCCACTAAATAACGTTATTTCACTAAATGCTTAGATTTTATAAAATTGTGCACTCGTGATTTTTCTAGAATAACTTTTGCTGCTAAATTATCCACTAACCTAGTTTATAATAGTTTTTTTGTCATAGATTATATATTTTTTCCATGTTGTTTTTACTATTAACAACTCACAAATTACAATTTCTCAGCACTTTCTATCCCAAAAAATATTTTAGTGCTTAATGAATAAGTATTTTTAGCGACATAATAAATATAAAATTTTTAGCGACATAACTAAAAAAGATTATATTACTCATAAAAATTGTGCATGACTTCTCCAGATCTAGAAATCAAACTTTTTACATTATGTCTAGGTTTTCCAAGGATGCGGGAAACAAAAAAAAAATATTTTAAATCATTTTAAAGATTGTTTTGTTTTATTTTAATCATTTTAAACCCCTTTGCATCCACATAGCATCACATGACACCAGCAGACTTGAATTTAATCATATGGACTATTTTAATTATTGCTTTTTAATAATGGAGCTTGACAGACCCCCGACGGATTTCATTGAATGGAAAAGAGCAGCGTGAACATTCAGCTAACCGTCTATTTTTTGTGATCCACTGAAGAAATACTCTGGGTTTGGAACGACATAGAGATGAATCTCTGTAGACAAAAGAGCATCGTCTCACCTCCAGAAACGTGTCTTTACAGCACAGGAAGCCTTTTCTCTTCATGATGGAGTCGGAGGTTAAGATCAGCTCGTTTCTGCTCAGCGCAGGTTCACCTGGACAGCTGTGTACCGACTGAGAAAACACACGATATCAGCGTTAAAGAAGAGTAAACACACTCTTTAACTCTCAGATTCAGAGGAGTGAGAGAGAAAATAACACACAGAGAGACTGTTTCTATATCCCAGCGTCCACCATTTCAATCAGTTAGACTCCACAGAAAGCAGTAATCAAGTTTCAGAATGTGAATGGAGACGAAATAAGGCAGCGGTGACTGTAACTGATGGGCAGCTAGTCTCTCATTTCACAAATGTAGGTTCACATTTTAGAAGATGAAAGGATCCTCTGATTGCTCTCACACGAGCAGAACCGCATGACAAAAGAACAAACTAGACTTCAGTTTCTCTGAAGAAAACAATGAACAAAAACCATGATCAGTGAATTTAGGCCCTATAACTTCCCTGCAACGGTTTAGCAAAAAAATAACAACAACAATTATGAAGAATTAAACATCAATTATATATATATATATATATATATATATATATATATATATATATATATATATATATATATAACTAAAATCTGTTTTGAACTGTTGTAATGCACTGATAACCACCAAAAACAGGCGGTGATGAGAAAGTCACACAATGAACCAAAGCTCATCACAAACAGCTCTTCCACAAGCTGAGAGGGGAACTACTAATATCTATTTATATTTATTAGTATTTCCCCTCTCAGCTTGTGGAAGAGCTGTTTGTGATTATTGTGAGTATTATTAAAAAAAAACACTAGCTTTCTATTTTTTTCTATTCTATCTACTTGTTTTTCTTTGTGTTTGTGTGTGTGCGTATAATACAGGTGCATCTCAATAAATTAGAATGTCGTGGAAAAGTTCATTTATTTCAGTAATTCAA
>NW_015505377.1:670199-672660 GCF_001515645.1 Sinocyclocheilus grahami
GGCTGCAATATAACAAAGAGTGAAAAATTTAAGGGGGTCTGAATACTTTCCGTACCCACTGTATATACACACACACACATGTAGGTAATTTCGTTGATTAAACATTGAGAGATAAAGATACCTTTTCCCATGCTTTAATATATACAATACATTTTATTTTATTAATTTATTAAATTGTAAGTGTTATGAATTAATTAGATTATCACCATTTTGATGATAAATTTGTATTAGATCATAAAACAGAATCCAAAAATATAAAAAAAAACAATTTGTGAAAAATAAAATGGATTTCATTATTGTTAAAATTGCAATCATATATTAAATTTCATATATTTAATTAAATATTGTTATTAATTCAATTGGTTAGACGTGCTTTTTATTATTAAATTTAAAAATATATATATTTTTTTTAAATAATCTATATCTACTATATTTCATGAGGGATCGCTGAACCATAAAATATAAATATATATATAATGGTGTCACTTAAATTTGATCTGTTCCTCATTATAAAGCAGCATACTATGAATTGTTAAAGTTTTATGAATTCAATTTAATAGACATGATTTGTATTATTAAAATAAAACACTATTATATTTGATTAAACTAATAAAAGAGAAAAGTGTTTCATGAGCAATAGCTGAACCATAACAAAAAAGTGAATAAATAAAATCGTCACTTTTTTATTTTTATTTGATCTGTTCTTTGTACAAGGCATCATACAGCCATGCATACTGGTTAATATTGTGTGAAAACGAATTTAATAAACACGTGGGTGCATGCGTTTGGGATGATACACACGATCTAACACACATTTAACCAGAGTTTCTTTCTGCATAACGTCTGACGTACTCTGATGTTGTCGAGGACTCTTCTGAACTCCAGCGGTTCGTCTTTTCCCTCCATGGCCGCGGGGTCGAGTCCGTCTCCGCCGTAGATGAACTGTATGATGTCACCGGTGGAGCTGCGCACCGTCAGATCGTACTGAGAGCACAAGTCCTCCAGAGACTTCACCAGACGCCTCTGAACCACACAAACACTGCTCGTTAGCTTGCCCAGAATTCATTACTAACGGCAGATCTCAATAGAAGAGACTTACAGAATAACAAAAACTTAGTTTTGCCACTCTATAAAGCTACACTGTAAAAATAAAATAATAATTGGTGACATTTACGGTAAAATACTGGCAGCTGTGGTTGCCAGAACTTACCGTTAAAAATACGGTAGCAACATTTTAGGTTTTACAGACTTAAATTCACAAAAAAAAAACGTATTTCATTAACTGATGTAATGTTAATAAACCAGCATATTGAAGTACTGAAATCTGTTTTGAACTGTTGTAATGCACTGATATCCACCAAAAACAGGCGGTGATGAGAAAGTCCCACAATGAACCAAAGCTCATCACAAACAGCTCTTCCACAAGCTGAGAGGGGAACTACTACATGAGGGATCGCTGAACCATAAAATATATATATATATATAATTGTGTCACTTAAATTTGATCTGTTCCTCATTATAAAGCAGCATACTATGAATTGTTAAAGTTTTATGAATTCAATTTAATAGACATGATTTGTATTATTAAAATAAAACACTATTATATTTGATTAAACTAATAAAAGAGAAAAGTGTTTCATGAGCAATAGCTGAACCATAACAAAAAAGTGAATAAATAAAATCGTCACTTTTTTATTTTTATTTGATCTGTTCTTTGTACAAGGCATCATACAGCCATGCATACTGGTTAATATTGTGTGAAAACGAATTTAATAAACACGTGGGTGCATGCGTTTGGGATGATACACACGATCTAACACACATTTAACCAGAGTTTCTTTCTGCATAACGTCTGACGTACTCTGATGTTGTCGAGGACTCTTCTGAACTCCAGCGGTTCGTCTTTTCCCTCCATGGCCGCGGGGTCGAGTCCGTCTCCGCCGTAGATGAACTGTATGATGTCACCGGTGGAGCTGCGCACCGTCAGCTCGTACTGCGAGCCCAAGTCCTCCAGAGAGACTTCACCAGACGCCTCTGAACCACACAAACACTGCTCGTTAGCTTGCCCAGAATTCATTACTAACGGCAGATCTCAATAGAAGAGACTTACAGAATAACAAAAACTTAGTTTTGCCACTCTATAAAGCTACACTGTAAAAACATTAAAATAATTGGTGACATTTACGGTAAAATAACGGCAGCTGTGGTTGCCAGAACTTACCGTTAAACATACGGTAGCAACATTTTAGGTTTTACAGACTTAACTTAAATTCACAATAAAAAAAACGTATTTCATTAACTGATGTAATGTTAATAAACCAGCATATTGAAGTACTAAAATCTGTTTTGAACTGTTGTAATGCACTGATAACCACCAAAAACAGGCGGTGATGAGAAAGTCACACAATGAACCAAAGCTCATCACAAACAGCTCTTCCACAAGCTGAGAGGGGAACTACTA
>NW_015505377.1:674965-694965 GCF_001515645.1 Sinocyclocheilus grahami
ATCATTTGTAAGTCGCTTTGGATAAAAGCGTCTGCTAAATGACTAAATGTAAAATATATATATATATATATATATATATTCTATAAAATAATATAGAAGCTGCACAGTGTCATTCACACAAACACTAAACACATCATGGTAACACACATGATACTGAAATAATGCAGTAAACATTCATTTAACAACATTAGATGTAAGATAAAACACTAATGTACACAACTGATAAGAAAAAACTAAGAAGAAACAGTTATTTCAACGAAAAAACTTAAAATATGAAGTGTCATGCAGGGAATTCTGGGAGTGTCAATTTACGGTTTTTCACTGTAAATTATACAATGACTTACTTTTTCACTTCCAAAAACGTATTTTACTGTAACATTACATTAAATGTAACTACAGTTATTCACCGTATATAGTATACTGATAACCAATTAACAGGTTTTTACTGTAGCATTTTTAGTCTTTTACAGTTAAAATCACAATCATTTTTTACAGTGTACTGTATCATATTTGATAAGCTAATTTCTTTGCTTCAGCTGGTGCTTCACGTGTCTTTTTGCGGTCAAATCTTGACGTATTTTTGTCAAGTATAACGTCAGTAATATCTCCAGATGAACACTTACTGGACTGAAGCAGCTCAGCTTTACTTGATTCTCCATCAATCATGTTTTAGAGTCTCAAATCTGATCCTCAGGATCTTCTGAGGAGCAGTTATTTCTTCATCTCTCTGTCAGCATTGGATTGCATTGCATTATATGTTTGGATCATTTCAATCTCATCTTACTAAGACATATTATTGGAGATATAGAGTGATGACTGATATTTAGATCATTTTATGTCAGTATATACTGCTAGGATCTCATTGATTTACATCACTGAGCTGTTTTTTCCCCTTCATATTCTCACAATATCAGACTATACGAGCCAGAAAAGACTGATGCATCAAATATGATACTCAAAAAAAAAACATGCAAACATTTTATATATATTTTATATTTCAAAAAATATTTTGTCTAAAGTTAATCTCCAAATGTAAATGTTTCTGACGTTTAACACTTCACATGTCAGGCTTTACAGAGTTGAAATATAAAAAGTTTCCATGCATGCATAAATCTGATACTTGTATTAACTGCATCATTATTCAGGAGGCAAACGCACCTGCATGTATCCGGTCTCTGCTGTTTTTACGGCTGTGTCGACCAGACCTTCCCTACCAGCCATAGTGTGGAAGAAGAACTCGCTGGGGGTCAGACCAGAATAAAAGCTGTCTGCCACAAAGCCCTTCGCAGCAGGGAGCTGAAACATAACAGAACAATCACACAAACATGATGCTTTTATTCCACACAGCCTTTGTTCTGGGTCTTCTTTAACCTCAGATAACTTTTAAAGTTCTGAAGCGTTTCCACAAACCCAACAGAACCGTAAAGCATGCTAAACCATTCATTTTTGTGAGTTAATGACATGACTGTAATGAAAATGGACAAAAC
The DNA here is from genome assembly GCF_001515645.1 of Sinocyclocheilus grahami. NCBI lineage: Eukaryota > Metazoa > Chordata > Actinopteri > Cypriniformes > Cyprinidae > Sinocyclocheilus > Sinocyclocheilus grahami. The sequence continues at coordinate 676,453 of NW_015505377.1, forward strand.
GTGCATAAACCTCGGACTTGATCATGGAAAGCAGTCAATTGAATAAGGATGCATGTATTATTTCAAACAAACTGATTATTTAAAAATTTGGGAAAACTCATTAAACAGTGTAAATCTACTCAATAAAAAGTGGAGAGCTACTAATCTCTCCTGTGCACCTAGACGACTGCTTTTATTTAAAAAAGCATTTATTTGAAATCCTCACAGCAGACGGAGGACAAAAGTTGCATACAGTCATGCATACAGAAAGAAAGGGACAACCAAAAGAAAAGCTGCAGACTCGAGTGCTTTGTTCTTACTTTGGAGTGCTTTTCGAAGTGAGGCAGCGAGCGGTTCTCGAAGCCGTCGGGAACACGAGAGCCGCTGATGGCCTGCTGCCCGACGCACGCGATCATCTGTGAGATGTTAATGAATGACCCTGGAGACGCAGAGATGATTTCAGAGTCATGTGTTAATCATCAGACTCACACTGCTTCCTTTATGAATTCTGAACTTTCTGATTGATTAGCGAGAGAAATCGTGCTGTCACTGTAACTGTAACTGTACAGACTTCAGTCAGGGGAGATGCTTTATTTATTCTGACACAAAAGGAAAATGAGGCAGTGAGGGAGAGTTCATGGTTACTTCACTTGTCGCATTTTTGGTAGTCTGAAAATCTAATTATGAGATAACAAGCTTCAAAGTTTGATTTCAACCATTAATTTCACTATGATTTCAATCTCTGACATGGCCTCACTTAATCAATATTAAAGATATCAAGGTTACATTTTCACAGAACGTTTTTTACGTTATAAAAAAATGACTTTAGCAGGGTTTTCACACCCAGGGTCATATATACACACATCCACTATTTTAAATAATACTAACAAACACTAAACAAAATACTAATAAATTAAAAAAATTTTTTAATTTATTACAGTTCTGAGACGTTTACATTTTAACAAACTTTTAAATTACTAATTAGTATGATTTTGTAATGACTTAACAAATTAATGACAGTATTCAATTAATTTAATATATACATTTATATAATTTACTTAATGTATAAATATTTTCATCTTACAAAAATTATTAGATCTGACAAAAAATCTGACAAACACTAAAGCCTTAAGAAAGGTATGCCACATTAAATGGCCGACGTCTGTCCATCAAATCATTCACTGGGATAAAAATTACAAATGTGACCCTGCAGCACAAAAGCAGTCTTAAAGGTGCTGTATGTAAGTTTTTGACTCTACTAAAGCATAAAAATACCATAATATGTTTGCAGACATTTAAGAAACATGCTAAGTTAACACTTGTTTATCTGAAAAACAATGCTACAGTCAGTTATTCAATTATTTACCCAATTGTATTCCGGCACCCCGGGTTGCCAGTTAGCGGAAAACACAGCGCATTTAATTTCATTCATCGTCAAGTGCGCTCGTTCCTGTTGGTGTCGTCAATCTGGCAACCTGCGTGTGTGTCAAGTCTGAGGAGGAGGGGCCGGGTGAAAAAACCCTCTCCAATATTTTGAATTTGGACTGCAATACCTAGTTCAACCACTCGGTGTCAATCCTACATACAGCACCTTTAAGTCGCTGGGGGATATTTGTAGCAATAGCCAACAATACATTGTATGAGTCAAAATTATGGATTTTTATTTTATGCCAAAAATCATCAGGATATTAAGTAAAGATCATGTTACATAAAGATAATGTAAATTTCCTACCGCAAATATATCAAAACTTAATGTTTGATTAGTAATATGCATTGCTAAGAACTTCATTTGAACAACTTTAAAGATGATTTTCTCAATATTTAGATTTTTTTGCACCCTCAGATTCCAGATTTTCAGATATTGTCCTATCCTAACAAACCATACATCAATGGAAAATTATTTATTCAACTAAAATTGGACCCTTATGACTGGTTTTGTGCTCCAGGGTCACATTTGTTATCTACTCTGAGGTCCATTAGGGAGGTTCTGATGGTACCTTTGGATCCACACAGAGCCATGATCAGTGGACTGTTGCTTTTGTCCAGTTCTCTCAAACACGCACTGCCAGCGTGATCTCTGATGACGGACAGCTCCTTCAGGATCAACGCCTGGTTTGAGTACAGATTAAAATAAATTAATATAAAAAATAAAAAAACTTGTTAGCATGTTGATTGAAATTAATTAAATAATTTAATAAATAATAAATGAAAGTCAATAAATTAATAATTTATAAAAAATAAAATACATATTACAAAAACAAAATGATACATCATACAAACCAATTATTATTTTTTATTAATTGCTTCATTTTAATTGCTTTTTATTATTCGTTTGAATTGCTTGATTATTGATTTAATAATTGTGAAAAATGAAAGAAAAATGACATTTCCTCTCTCTCACCTCCAGCGTTTCCTCTGCGGTGCAGCCCGGCTGCTGCTGTAACCTGCCCGTCTTCAGGGCTTCGATATACTCGTCACATTTCTTATAGCCAGCGTCCAGAAGTTCCTGTTTGGCCTTCAAGAGTCCCTGTCCAGGCGTCACGTCTCCGATCCCAATGGAGAAACCTCGATTCGCTTCAACACAGGAGTCACAAAAACATCACAGCCATCACGACTTTAACCAAGAAACACAACCAGACAAATCAGACCTGAGACGGACACACACACACACACTCTCTCACACACACACACACACACACACACACACACACACACACACGCACTCACTCACTCACAGAGGTAAACGGGAGCCAGACGGGCGAGACGTGACATGGCATCCGCGGCCTCCTGCTGACCCCAGTCTCGCAGCAGGATGTAGAAGATGTTATTCTTGGATCCGGATCCCAGAGTTCCTTTATCCAGACTGCCACACATCAGCTCACTGTTCTGGATCACCACAACTGCACGGAAACACACACGGGTTACACATGAACTTCACATTTTTATGAAATCTACACGTTTTAATTAAAGTTCCCTTAAAATTTTTATTTTTTTTTCCATTTACATTTTTCAGGATTAATTTTTTTTCCCATTCGATTTTTCTGCATTGTTTTTTTTTCCCATTCGATTTTTCTGCATTGTTTTTTTTTCTTTTTAATTTTTCTGCATTGTTTTTTTTTCTTTTTAATTTTTCTGCATTCTGTTTTTTTCCGTTTAATTTTTCTGCACTCAGTTTTTTTTCTGATTAATCTTTCTGCATTGTTTTTTTGTTTTTTAGCATTCCGCTTTAATGGTAAATTAATATTTTGTGATCAAAAATCAAGTCTAATTAGTTTAAATCACATATACAATTTTACAAGAATTTATTAAAAGTTTAACAAAAACTACATTTTTAGGGCACGAAATTAGGTTTATTTTTTTTCAAATTCCATTTAATTTATCTTTATTTATTTATTCTGTGATGCCCGTTTTCATTTTTCTGGATTAATGGTTTAACAAATTCATTATAAAAACAGTGGTAATCAAACGATGGCATAAATCATTAAAATTGTTATGAATCTCTTAAAATATATTTATTAAAATAAAATTATTTTCTTTTTGTGCACACAAAAAGTACTGAACAACAGACTGTTAAAATTAAAACATGGAAAATAAATTGTGTGATATTCACAAAGTTTTTTAAAGGGGTCATATGATGCGATTTCAATTGTTCCTTTCTCTTTGGAGTGTTACAAGCTCTTGGTGCATAAAGAAGATCTGTAAAGTTGCAAAGACTAAAGTCTCAAATCCAAAGAGATATTCTTTATAAAAGTTAAGAGTCAGCCACGCCTACCTAAAATTATGTCCCCACTGGATGCAACAAATGCCTCGTTTGTAATGGGTTTTATTGGTTTGGTCTCGTCTAGTGATGTCTGGATCACAAACGAATCGTTCTATTTAACCGGATCTTCCTAGTAAACCGGTCGAACTAGTTCACCAAATCGAACTGAATCGTTTGAAACGGTCCGCGTCTCCAGTACGCACTAATCCACAAATTACTCAAAGGTTGGCCTTCACCGGACAGCTTTTACTGGGTTTGAGTATCAGACTGAAGATCTGCTTCCCCGTCCACAGCCGGATCGGCTACAACAAAACAACAAAACTCACGTCACACTCACAGCTCAACTGCATTACACTTTCAGATACGTGCGCACAAATGTATAAAAAATAACGTGCATCATCTTTTTATTGTCTAACAACTAAAGTTACTGTTAGTGCAGTTATTACTCAGAGCAAACCAAAAACTCTGAGAGAAAGGCGTCAAATAGCCTCCAAAGACAGAAATTTTCTCTCCAATAAAGAACTTTTCTTTTGTCTGAAACAACTCCGGACAGCCTTTATGAGGAGAGAATCAGCACCGGAAAACCTACAGGTGCAAATCTGTCATTTCCCCCCATAGAGCATCGATTACGACAGACAGAACGAGAGAAAGAGAGGTTCATCACCTTCAGAATCGCAGGAGGCGGGAGGGAGATCTTGATTTTCTCATCTTTTCCCACCAGGATGGAGGCGACGATCTGACAGGTTTTAGTTCGGTCGAAGAACGTGTCTTTGAGCGTGAGCAGGTACGCACCTGGTACACAAAACACACCTGAATAACAGCAGTCTAACGGCGCCATCTACAGGCGAGACGGAGAGCACCAGATGCTGGATTCTGATTGGCTCTTGAGGAAAACGCAGGCAGCACTCACCTGTCAGGAAGTCCTGAATGGCTGCGATCAGCGGCTCACCGTTTCTCGGAGTGACCAGATTAGCCTTCGTCTATGAGAGGAACACATGAAGAGGGGTTTATTTCATGATCGGACGCAGTTCAGACGCTCTGATCGATGTGGTTTCTCTCTCTCACCCCCATGAGCACGAGCGCTTCAGCTTTGGCCTCCTCCGTCTGCGGCAGGTGAAGGTTCATCTCGTCTCCGTCAAAATCAGCGTTGTACGGCGTGCAAACACATTCGTTAAAACGAAACGTCCGATGAGGCTTCACACGCGCCTGGAACACAACACAGGAGAATTATAAAGTAAGGGGCCGCTCATATAAAGGCTGACACCAATTCCATGAATCCATTTGACTGATTCACAAGCTCTTGATTCATTTCCATTCCCATTTCAATTTGTCTGGATTTAGGTACAGTACACAACTAATTTTATAAAGGAAATCTATTTCTCAACTGCTATTGTAAATCATACAGAACATTTTTAGATATAATCAACCAAAATAAAAAAATTTAAATGAAATAAATTCTATACCAACATTTAAATTGCACACAAGACATAATTGTTTACTTTAGAATTGAGATACTATTATAGTATTCATTATAACAAATATATTTGTATTTTTATGCATTTATATATTTGTTTCACTTTTCATTTTTATTTAAAGTTTTAGTAATTTTGTTGTTTTTGTCATTTTTATGAGTTTTTTTCCCTAAGTCTGTATAGTTATTATTTTTATTTCAGTTTTACTTTTAGTCATTTCAAATACAAGTTTAACTATAAATGCTTCCTCGTAGAGTTTAAAATAAATGCAAGTTTTTGTAATATTTTATAATTTTTTCTTTTTTTTTTAATGGTTTCAGTTTGTTTGCTTACTATAATAACCCTGGTTTCTGCTCCAGTTTTTTAAAATGTAAACATCTAAACACTGGCTGTGGCTGTAATTAAAAACCTGCGTTCATTACAGACTCATGCAAACATGCATTAAATAATGAAGACAGCACCAACCGGCTAAGTAAAATAATGAATATGTAAAAAAGTGAATACATTTATAAAATGTTCCCTTCTAGAGTTGCTTTATTTGTAGTTGACTATCAAGTTTATGAACTTTGAAAGTTGTTCCTGAGGTGACAAACTTTTTATAAGCTGTTAAATAATGACTTTCTGTCCATCCAAAGATCAATTTCAGGATTTAAGAATCATAATCGTTTCATCAAATTAAAGACTGATTAAAATCAATATTGCAAGGCACTTTCTTTGTTTCAGTAGTGTAATTCCATATTTTCATCCCCATTTTTTTTTTGATCAAATGAGAAATAACTCACGATATGAGCCATGATGCTGAGTTTGTGCAGAGACGGCTGCCGATTGAACAGAACGATGTCTCCATCGATCATGTGTCTCTCAACCACGTCACCGTACTTCAGCTCCTGAGCCATCTTCTCCCGATTACCGTACTTCAAAAACCTGAAACACGCAGCCAAGACACTCACACGATTAACAAATGAAAACTGCCATTCACTCAACCTCACGTCTTAAAGAGCAGCATGAGCATTCAGCTAAACATCTGCTTTTGTGTTCCACTTCTCAAGTCAAGTCGAACTGGTTTGCAATGACACGAGGGAGAGTAAATGATGACAGAATATTCATTTTTGGTTGATTTTTGAACATAGAGTAAAAGGGGAGGATAGAGAAGTGTGTATTTGACCTCTTCATCTGCATGTGTCTCTGCTGAATAAAATTAGCTCCTGGGTGAAGATCAGGACCGTTACGCACCAGCTTCCTCATCAGCTCAATGTTGGCTTTATTCACCTGAGAGATAACACAAAAGAAAGGAAGTGTTAAATTTCCATCTGATTACATTTTAAAGGATTAATTAAAAGGTTAGCGTTTTATGCCTTCATTTGATTACCACCAATTTTGATAATAAATTTATATTACATGATACAGAGAAAAATTAAAACAAATGACTACAGAACTTCTGAAAAATAAAACATTTCATAGGGGCCTATTATTGGATGCATGTAAATAAATAAAGAATTAAAATTTAAATAAATTGAATATTTGTTACTAGTTACAATTTAATTAATCCATTAAATATTCTAGAAAAATTCAAACAGATGACAATATAATTTCAGAAAAATAAACATTTCATTATCATTTATATTACATGATACAGAGAAAAATTAAAACAAATGACTACAGAACTTCTGAAAAATAAAACATTTCATAGGGGCCTATTATTGGATGCATGTAAATAAATAAAGAATTAATTTAAATAAATTGAATATTTGTTACTAGTTACAATTTAATTAATCCATTAAATATTCTAGAAAAATTCAAACAGATGACAATATAATTTCAGAAAAATAAACATTTCATTATTGTGTAAAAATAAATAAATAAACAAATAAAGTTTTATAAATTCAATTGAACATATGCTATTTTCATTTAAACCAATTAATTAAACCATTAATTAAAAATGCTAATGGAAAACACAGAACTTGGGGAAACAAAAAATAATTAAATTAAATAAAATTTGGAAAAAAATAAAAAGATTTATTTAAAAATGTAATTTTGGTTAATCATTTAATAAACAGTGTTAAACTACATGAGTCATGAGCTCAATTAACTAGACACGCTTTTTGTTTATTAAAATGTATTTTACTGGAATCCAGAAAAACTATAAAGGAGAAACTGAATGTGGGAAAAAAACTGAACAGATTTTTTAGGGCCCCACATAAAGTAAACATTATTCTGCCAGCTGTTGGACTAGTGAAAATAAGTGTTTGTGCAGATCCACAGCACGTTTCCGCTCTGACCTTCTCTGGGTAGGTGAGGATTTTGGCGACGTGCACCGGTACAGCGACCTCATCGATCCTCAGGTTCGGGTCGGGAGAGATGACCGTTCTGCCGGAGAAATCCACTCTCTTTCCAGACAGGTTACCACGAAACCGCCCTGAAAACAGCAAAACAAGGCATCATGTCAAAACAGCCCAATATAACACTGCCACTTCTGCAGAGACTCGTGGGAAAAGCTGGCGTTTAAGCACTAGGGCTGTCAAAACAAATTTCGAATATTCGTCGAATTTAAAACAAAAATCCATATTCGAATGCAAAAACGTTGCATTCGAATTTTAGGTGTGTCAGCCTTATCAGCGGTGCACGAGATACAATGACGATGAAAGTGTCGTTGCATTATAATGTTTTTGTTAGCATACCCAGTTGAAGCCACTAGATTAAATATATTGCGTGAAAAGAAAACATCAATGCAGAGAAGATGTTGTTTACGTCAAAACTGAAACCAAGCCGTTCACACAGAACGCATATTTCACACATTTTCTAGAGGGACATCTATCAGCGTTGCACTCGCGTCTCGCACAAAAGAACAGCATGTTTAGAAACCCATGTAAAATTAATGCAAGTTCAACTTTTAAAAAACATATCTCGAGACTTATGGCGGGGGGTTTTCCCCCGTCCCACTGCAACTCGTGTTTTTAAAACGAAAAATGTACTCGGTGTGATTGGCTTTCGGCCCTTTGTATTAAACTATGCATACATACATGATGCTGTTTTGTTAGTCGTTTAAGCAACTTCATTAATTATATATGGTTTATAAACATTATTTTAAACATTATGCACTTTTTTCACAGATAGTCGTGTTTTATTGCTTTGAATAAACGTGCATTAGTAATATTTTGCTCGATGCGCCCTCTTGTGGCCTCGGAGAGAAGAAGAGAAGAGAGAAGCCAAAAGCTTTTCTTCACCCTAACTGAAATTATGCATTTTAAATTCGAATATAATTGAGTTTTTCAGCCATTTTGACAGCCCTATTAAGCACAGCCCTTGAGCTCTCAGCAGGTCGTACCCTGTTTTCCCTTGAGTCTTTGCACGAAGCCGCGGGTCCATTTCTTGGGTGCCATATTGAGCGGGATGCCCGACAGCTCGCTGTTGATGTAGAGTGCGCACTGGAGCTGCAGGAAGTCCCAGTCCTCCATGATCATCTGCGTTTTGGCTCCCGACATGCGGTGCTGTGGGTGAACACAAAGACAGTTACACCACACTTTATTTACACATGCGTGCAGTGAGAAACAAATGAACATATAAAGCTACTGTATCATATTAAATATGCACATTTTTAAGGCCTCTAAATGATCAACAAGATCAAAACTTTGCTGGTAAACCTGTCGCACATAATCTACTACATTGCTTCGGTCATCTAATTGATAGTTTAGAGTTTTTTTATCCAGTCAAAGCTCTTTTAGTGTAACTGTACAAGCGTCCAGCTTCAGCTTCTCGTGTCAAATCTTGACTGGTTTTCTCAAGTAAGCATCAGAATAAGTGCAGTAATATCTCCAGATGAACACTTACTGCACTGAAGCAGCTCAGCTTTACTTGATTCTCCATCAATCACGTTTTAGAGTCTCAAATCTGATCCTCAGGATCTTTTGAGGAGCGTTTGTTTCCAGAAGCTTTACTTTCACTGTTCCTCAGCGGAGGAATGATCTTCACAAGCCTCCAGAACATCTCACATCTTCTGAGGAGCCTTTATTTCTTCAGCTCTCAATCACTGCATTATATGTTTGGAGCATTTCACTCTCATCTTACGGAGACAGATTACTGGAGATATAGAGTAAGATATAGAGTATCTGCTCTACTGTTATATAGATCTCGTTGATTTACATTGCAAGCATCAGAATTACACCACTTTTTGTCCATATAAATATCAGCATCTGCACCAAATTGCATATTTTTGCTCATTTTGAGTCAGTATATAAATAATAAATTAGTCTAAAAGTTCAATAAGCTGTTCAAAAATGTAGAGTTTTCTGACTATTATTTCATCTGTCAGGCGGTACAGGGTTAATAACCTCCTGATTGGTCAAACAAGATATTGGGTGGTCAAATATTTACATACAAGGACAATGCAAATGTCCTTAGTCTCTCGTTTTCATAGTGCAACGCACTGATGCCATCCTGGGACTCAAAACAGTAAGAGACTCCCATACGAACAGCCTCGGAGGACTTATTTGCTCAACAATGCTTTATCGTTCACAAAGTTTGTTTTAGATGACAAATTACACCTGGATTTAATAGCATAAAATGTAATTATATTTTTAACTGTGTTGAATATTTACATATCTTGATTAATCATTTAATTACTTAGCAGGTGCTTTTATCTAAAGCGAGCTACAAATGCCTTTATTTAACTGCAAATGAATGGAAAAGACAGATTTGTGTAAATACAAAATACATTGGATCACTTTTCACAAATGCAGCCAATTTAATGGCAACAAAGCTTTGCACAGTAGATCTGCAACTAAATTACAAAATCAATAATCGACAGCAAATCTGATTATTGGTTAATAATTGCATCAACACACTACTCAGAAAACATATGCCAGTCATGTCACTTTACAGTAGTGAATCTCATTTCTATACGGACACAACTCATGATTAATCCTTCCAATAATTGTTAGTTGCAGCAGCTAGGGGTTGCACCGACTAATCGACTTCAATGCTCTCCCATGACACTTTAAGCTTGACGTCGACTAGTCGCTGGTCCTAAAGAGGGCACAACAGGTTAAGAAATCTTTGAAGGACTTCCACATTTACGCTCTGTTTCCGAACAGTTAAAATGACAAATAAATGCATACTCTGAAAGCGCTCCACAAGACATGTGTGATTATATTACTGGATGCTCGAAATTGAACGGGAGAATGCATGTTTTAAACAGCTTATTGTCAACACTGTTCTGTGATTTCTCAATAAAATAGCTTAGAAACTGAAAAGCTCAAGCATATATTTCTTAATAACTAAACCCCACAGCTTCACTACTAGTAGAGAGACGCTGCCAGGTAGAATTAATTCACACACGCAATCGCTCTCACTAATGCATTCATGTGAATGTAATCTTTACTGTGCTGCTTTATCTGTTTCTGATTTAGAACGAGCAGAAATCTGTGAGAAATATTACGACCCATTGACAAAAGAACTGATAAAAATGAGCCGTTATATGAGCAATGGGCAGCGCTGTGTCATGTGCCATAGCTGTGCACAAGGTGTTCGAGTCTCAGCTCCAGACTTATTTGTTCATTAATGACGTCATCAGCGACTAGTCGACTTCGACTCGACTTTCATCACATAAGAGTCGACTTTAAAAAAAAAAATCAGAAGTCGTTCAACCCCTAGTTGCAACCTGGATTTTCCTCTGCCGTTTGGCATCTCAAACCAATCTAATCATGTGACCTGCGTACCTTCTTGATGACATCGTTGAGGAAGATGATTTCCGTTAACTTCATGGTCAGATCATCCTCATTGGTGCCGGATTTGAGGTCGCTGATGACGGAGGGCCGGATGCAGAGGGGCGGCACTAACAGGCGTGTCAGGATGAGGTCAGCGGGTTTCCCGGATTCTGGATTCATCAGCAGAAGAGGAACGTCCTCGTTCGGAATCCTCCGGAAAACATTCAACACGACCAGAGGATTGAGGTTTTCCTGGATGGCAAGGGAAGAGGAAATTCACAAACCTTAAAGGTGACATATCATGAAAATCTGACTTTTCCAGGGTGTAAGTGCTATAATCAGGTCCCCGGGGCATCTACCAACCAAGCAAACGTGAAAAAGATTAACCCAGTCACTTTGTTTTTGGTAAGCCTTTTTCTGCAAGCGTCTGAGAAAACGAGCGCGTCTGATTTCGCTCGCTTGGTGACGTGGCAAAGGGATCTCATTATAATATTACCGCCCCTTAATCTGTGAGTTTCCACCCACGGCGCCGTCATTTGATTTCGCAAGCGACAACGGTGCAGCAGCTCTAATGCCATGATGAAAGTCTGAGCGAAGCATGCTAACTGTTCTGTGTTTGTCTGCAGAGACGAGCACAGAACACTGTTTAGAGTCCCAGCCTCAGACGAGACGACAGAGCAGTGCATTTATTGATTTATTTACTGTATATTGCTGCTGCCACACAGATCTAAAATAAACCTGCGATTTATTTCCCAGCTGTTTACCTTCACAGACATAACCCACTGTTTTTGTAACTCATCTGTGTTTTTAACGTAAAGTGTGTGAATGAGAGCTTAGTTTAGTTCTCACATGCTGTGACAGCCGCTTTCTGTGCGTGTGCATCGGATGTGAGCGCTCAGAAAACCCTATATCAGAAGTTTAAACTAATATGGTTTAAAACGCACGATTTCAGCACGATAAACATGATAATCAGAACCAAAACAGATGTTTTTAGCAGGTCCGAGCTGTAAAGGCGCAGCTCTATTCTGGAAAAGGGGGCGGGGAGCAGCAGCTCATTTGCATTTAAAGACACAGACCCGAAAAACAGCGTGTTTCTGCTTCCACTCAAAATAGGCATTTTCAGTATTTTGAGCTGAAACTTCACAGACACACTCTGGGGACACCAGGAACTTATAGTACATATTGTAAAAAGGGCATAATATGTCACATTTAAGTTATATCAGATAAGGGTGAGTCATAGAAACCACTATTTCACCAGCAGTGCTCTGATTGGTGGATATTAACCTGTGCTCTGGTCAGTAGTGACTCCACTTCTTTATTGTGCTCGATGGCGATATCAAACGACTGGAGGAAATCTGACACCATGGGATCGACGACCTTCTTTGTGGTCTTGTACTTCTCATGAATGATCTTCAGCAAGCCACATTTCTTCACAGGGCCTGAAGAGACATGAGCCATTTACTAATTCAAGCTACTGCAACTTTCGTCACATTATAATAATAAATAATCAATGCGGTATGCATCCATCCGTTGTTTTACCATTAAATGCGTTGCAATGCACACACTTGGTCTTCTTCCTGCATTTGTCGGAGATCTTCTTCTTGAGGCCGCGCTTCTGCAGGTACGCCAGTCCAGGTCTACGCAAGAAATCCAGAAACTGAAGCTTTTCCTCTTTGCTGAGAAGGATGTGAGAACACGTCTTACAGATCATCTGAATGAACAAAAATATAAACACAAATACAATTTTTGTACACATTGTACAAATATAATTAAGTCAGTAACATAAAACAACCCAAAAACTATATTTTAAAGTACATTACTAATAATATAATACAAAATCAGTATATTATATTTATAAGGATGTATACGGTATTAAAAGAATACAACATATACCATGACAGAAATACATAATAACAATCTGAGAAAAAATATAGTTGTATTTTTATAGCACTATATTCATATGATTATAAATCTATAATATAACATAACAGTTTAAATGATTAAATGTAATAATTTGATATTTAATTATTAATTTTTTTAATTATATAATTTGATAAAATATTTATATTCTTATGATTTATATTGTATTATTATTATTATTATTCTAGTTTTTGTGGCGTTTAATATAATAATAATATTATTATACAGCGATATTAATAATAATAGCATTTAATATAAAATATAAATTTATTTTAATAGCACTATATTCATATGATTATAAATCTATAATATAAAATAACAACAGTTTAAATGATTAAATATTTAATTATTTGATATTTAATTATTATTTTAATTATATAAATTGATAAAATATTTATATTCTTATGATTTATATTGTATTATTATTATTATTATTCTAGTTTTTGTGGCGTTTAATATAATAATAATATTATTATACAGCGATATTAATAATAATAGCATTTAATATAAAATATAAATTTATTTTAATAGCACTATATTCATATTATAAATCTATAATATAAAATAACACAACAGTTTAAATGATTAAATATTTAATTATTTGATATTTAATTATTTTAATTATATAATTTGATAAAATATTTATATTCTTATGATTTATATTGTATTATTATTATTATTCTAGTTGTTGTGGCATTTAATATAATAACAATAATAATAATATATAGCAATATTAATAATAACAGCATTTAATATAAAATAAAATATAAAACACATATATTTCATAAAATATTAATATAAAATACAATACAAAATAAATATAAAAATAATCAAATTTATTAAAAAATAACATTTATATATAAATATTAATTTTACATTACGATACTGTATTATATATTATTATTATTACATTTCAGGTTATTAAAGAATCTTATATTATTCACACATTACGTTTATATATTACATTACGACAATTCAATTCATTAAAATATATAAATCCTAATTTTATGAATAGAACTATGTAATATAGCATATTAATATAAAACAAAGATCTGGTCCATACTTCAATATAAATGCTATATTGACCCTGACAGCAACTCTGCTGCGAAACACGGTTCTGACACGTTCTGTACTCGCCTGCAGGATCCCAATAATGGCTTTGAAGTATCCGACATGAAAGCAGGGCAGCTCCAGGTCCAGATAGCCGTAGTGACCGAGACAGTCGGCCAGGCTCTTCCCGCAGGTCTCACACGGTCTGTCCTTCTCGCTGGTCCCCTGAACACCACAGAGATGATTAGGCCTCTCTTAATCACTTCACAAGTCATTTTCTGTGTTATTATGAATGCAGCATTCACATTAGCTCAGACTCACCATGCGGTGGTCCAGGACTCCGTACTGCAGCGGTGTGTGGCTGGTGTCCTGGCTGTACAGGTTCTTGCTGACCACCTGAATATGAGCCTGTTGTCTCATCTGCTCTGCTGACTTCATGCCAAAACAGATGTGACTTCTGATCAAAACAAGAGAAACAGACATCAGAGCTCACCAAGCAAGTTTGGCAAGAAGTAAATAAATCAGTACAGCTTTTACATGCATGAACACAGTCACATATACACACATTTACATGCATGAACACAGTCATATATGCACACATGCACGGTCAGCTAGTCAGCTAGACAGATAGATAGGCTAGCATATGTGTGTGTCAAGTTCTGATGAAACATGTTTACCCAGCATGCAAGACTCCAACTTACATCTTTTTGGCCACATCCGTCTCTCTGAACTGCTCCTTCACCATGACTGCGGAGCGTTCACGCAGTCAGCCTGGGATTACAACGGAATAAATATTAATATAGTGATATATGCGTAAACTAGAGAGTTTAATGACGGTCTGATCCTTCTGCCACATGCAGCACCGCTTTTACGTCAGTGAGCGTCCATGCGTCTCTCATGTGCGTCACGGCGCTTCATCCGCGCTCAGCGCCACCTGGCGACGGGGAGCACGCTTAAAAAAAACAATCATCAAACAATTACATGTGAATGAATGTGAATTATATACATTTTGGAGTTTAGTTGCATACGTTTTTAATGGTATTACATTAAATAAAAATGACAAATGCGTACAACAATATTTCAAAACTAAAACGTTTAAATTAAAACAAAAAAATAATAAAGCTAAAAACAATTCAAAAATATTAAAAGAACAAAAGGTATGAGTATAATAATGATTCTAACATAACACTAAGCCAAACACCAAAAAACAACTACATATGTACAGCCACACACATATACATGTGCATATATATAAATACATTAAATATATATATATATATATATTCATTTCCATTTTGTATGTTGAAGTACTGAAATAACTCAAAATAAATAAAAGTAAAACTTAATAAAAAGCCTATATAGACCCAGGTCTACGCAAGAAATCCAGAAACTGAAGCTTTTCCTCTTTGCTGAGAAGGATGTGAGAACACGTCTTACAGATCATCTGAATGAACAAAAATATAAACACAAATACAATTTTTGTACACATTGTACAAATATAATTAAGTCAGTAACATAAAACAACCCAAAAACTATATTTTAAAGTACATTACTAATAATATAATACAAAATCAGTATATTATATTTATAAGGATGTATACGGTATTAAAAGAATACAACATATACCATGACAGAAATACATAATAACAATCTGAGAAAAAATATAGTTGTATTTTTATAGCACTATATTCATATGATTATAAATCTATAATATAACATAACACAGTTTAAATGATTAAATGTAATAATTTGATATTTAATTATTAATTATTTTAATTATATAATTTGATAAAATATTTATATTCTTATGATTTATATTGTATTATTATTATTATTCTAGTTTTTGTGGCGTTTAATATAATAATAATAATATTATTATACAGCGATATTAATAATAATAGCATTTAATATAAAATATAAATTTATTTTAATAGCACTATATTCATATGATTATAAATCTATAATATAAAATAACAACAGTTTAAATGATTAAATATTTAATTATTTGATATTTAATTATTATTTTAATTATATAATTTGATAAAATATTTATATTCTTATGATTTATATTGTATTATTATTATTATTCTAGTTGTTGTGGCATTTAATATAATAACAATAATAATAATATATAGCAATATTAATAATAACAGCATTTAATATAAAATAAAATATAAAACACATATATTTCATAAAATATTAATATAAAATACAATACAAAATAAATATAAAAATAATCAAATTTATTAAAAAATAACATTTATATATAAATATTAATTTTACATTACGATACTGTATTATATATTATTATTATTACATTTCAGGTTATTAAAGAATCTTATATTATTCACACATTACGTTTATATATTACATTACGACAATTCAATTCATTAAAATATATAAATCCTAATTTTATGAATAGAACTATGTAATATAGCATATTAATATAAAACAAAGATCTGGTCCATACTTCAATATAAATGCTATATTGACCCTGACAGCAACTCTGCTGCGAAACACGGTTCTGACACGTTCTG
The DNA here is from genome assembly GCF_001515645.1 of Sinocyclocheilus grahami. NCBI lineage: Eukaryota > Metazoa > Chordata > Actinopteri > Cypriniformes > Cyprinidae > Sinocyclocheilus > Sinocyclocheilus grahami. The sequence goes on from NW_015505377.1 coordinate 692,873, forward strand.
TACTCGCCTGCAGGATCCCAATAATGGCTTTGAAGTATCCGACATGAAAGCAGGGCAGCTCCAGGTCCAGATAGCCGTAGTGACCGAGACAGTCGGCCAGGCTCTTCCCGCAGGTCTCACACGGTCTGTCCTTCTCGCTGGTCCCCTGAACACCACAGAGATGATTAGGCCTCTCTTAATCACTTCACAAGTCATTTTCTGTGTTATTATGAATGCAGCATTCACATTAGCTCAGACTCACCATGCGGTGGTCCAGGACTCCGTACTGCAGCGGTGTGTGGCTGGTGTCCTGGCTGTACAGGTTCTTGCTGACCACCTGAATATGAGCCTGTTGTCTCATCTGCTCTGCTGACTTCATGCCAAAACAGATGTGACTTCTGATCAAAACAAGAGAAACAGACATCAGAGCTCACCAAGCAAGTTTGGCAAGAAGTAAATAAATCAGTACAGCTTTTACATGCATGAACACAGTCACATATACACACATTTACATGCATGAACACAGTCATATATGCACACATGCACGGTCAGCTAGTCAGCTAGACAGATAGATAGGCTAGCATATGTGTGTGTCAAGTTCTGATGAAACATGTTTACCCAGCATGCAAGACTCCAACTTACATCTTTTTGGCCACATCCGTCTCTCTGAACTGCTCCTTCACCATGACTGCGGAGCGTTCACGCAGTCAGCCTGGGATTACAACGGAATAAATATTAATATAGTGATATATGCGTAAACTAGAGAGTTTAATGACGGTCTGATCCTTCTGCCACATGCAGCACCGCTTTTACGTCAGTGAGCGTCCATGCGTCTCTCATGTGCGTCACGGCGCTTCATCCGCGCTCAGCGCCACCTGGCGACGGGGAGCACGCTTAAAAAAAACAATCATCAAACAATTACATGTGAATGAATGTGAATTATATACATTTTGGAGTTTAGTTGCATACGTTTTTAATGGTATTACATTAAATAAAAATGACAAATGCGTACAACAATATTTCAAAACTAAAACGTTTAAATTAAAACAAAAAAATAATAAAGCTAAAAACAATTCAAAAATATTAAAAGAACAAAAGGTATGAGTATAATAATGATTCTAACATAACACTAAGCCAAACACCAAAAAACAACTACATATGTACAGCCACACACATATACATGTGCATATATATAAATACATTAAATATATATATATATATATATTCATTTCCATTTTGTATGTTGAAGTACTGAAATAACTCAAAATAAATCAAAGTAAAACTTAATAAAAAGCCTATATAGACATAATAAAAAACTAATAAAATGACAACATGACTACAACTGTAACTAAAACTAAAATAGATAACTAATACAAATCAAAGTACATTAGTTTATCAGTAATCCTAAAAAAAGAAGACTGAGGCAAACACACATGCTGAAATAACAACAACTTACTGACACACAGTAAGAACTAGATTATAAAAAACTGAAACAGAAGCGGAAAGATAAAAAGCGATACGTATGTCCTGCCCGGTAATAACAGAGTCGATGCTCTTTACACTCTTTATACAGTGACAGATACCATAAAAATACAATATTAAAATATTTTCACATACACACATCAACATTAATAAAATACATATTTCAAATCCCTTCTAATGTAAAACAAATAAGATTGAGAAGTGCCAGTCTTCATATATCGTTTCAAGAATAGACACCATCACAACATTTCTAATGGTTGTACTGGTTATAATGGGGCTTGTATTGGTTTTAATGGAAGCTGTAATGATGCCTGTGGGTCTCTGCTGGTAACTGGTTGCCTTCTATTAGAGGGTTTGTTAAAACCTATGGTTAAAACCAATAAATCCTAATGGAACATGTCCCAAAACACACTACAGAAAACCATTTTATAATGGTTTTAATGGTTAAAAGTTGATGCTTTGTAATGGTATTTGTAGTGGAAGCCATTAGAATTTTCTGTGATGGTTCTATTGTTTTTTCAGCAGGGTCCATGCTGATTATGACTGAAAAACTTTCCATAATTATTTTCAATGAGACTTATGAACACAGGAATGCAAAGCAGGTGTTATTCTTTTAGACGCACCTGTACACA
>NW_015505377.1:699965-702123 GCF_001515645.1 Sinocyclocheilus grahami
GTTCTGGCGAGTTTACACACATGGCTGCACTGATACGCGTTTATTCCATTCATAAAATCCCGCATGTTTTACTGCATTCGTTCAATCTTTGCGCTTGCACATTACGTTAGTCCTAATTTGAATATCCAGCTTTTATTTACACAAATAAGTGCTTCATGTGTTTATTTTGTGTTGTTGCATTCGTCACTACCATAAGTTAGTTATAGTAACACGCACAGTGTAAAGTGTCACCTCCGTTTTCTAAAAGTGAAAACACTTTTAAAGTCATACATGTGTTTTTGGGGGTATAAAGTAAAAGCAGGTGTGTGTGTGTGTGTGTGTGCATGTTTATGTGGTTTCTGAGGACACATATTTGTATTATGACATAGGTATTACAACGTGAAGGTGATTTATGAGGACACTTTTGGTGCCCCCGTAATTCAAAAGGCTTATAAATCATACAGAATGAGTTTTTTTTTTAAATCTAAAGATGCAGAAAGTTTCCTGTGAAGGGTTAGTTTAGGTGTAGGGTGATAGAAAATACAGTTTGTACAGTATAAAAACCATTACGCCTATGCAGAGTCCCCATAAACCATAGAAACCAACATGTGTGTGAGTGTGTGTGAGTGAGTGAGTGAGTGAGTGTGTGTGTGAGTGAGTTAGTGTGTGTGTGTGTGTGTGTGTGAGTGTGAGTGTGAGTGAGCGTGAGTGTGAGTGTGAGTGTGAGTGAGTGAGTGTGTGTGTGTGTGTGTGAAGATGCTGCTGTTTCACGCCTGGACATCTGTGCAGAAGCAGCAAGAACCAAAAGCTTCCTGCTTTTCTCCAGTTGAGTCACTGACCAGCCTTTAAATTCCACTTTACTGTGAGTGAACTTTAGTCACCAATGATTGTACAGAGTTGCATAATGTTCTATTTGTTCTATTGCAGTTTATGCATAATTAAAAAACAAACTCAGCCATCGTTCTTGGTAAGTGTGCTTTGGCTCGGAGAAGCGAGTGATGTAAGCCATTGCAAGCTCTGATCACATCTCTGGTGTGTTTGTGAACTCGCTGTCCAGAAACGGGAAGACCAGACGTGAATCTGAGGAGGGATTTTTAAGGCCGTGCTCTATCCGTCCTCCTTGATGGGCCCCGGAGAGTGTGTAGCGAGGGGGTCGTCTGTCCTATTCAGCTGTAGATGTGGACAAAAGACACATTGACGCTGAGCAGTGTTGTAGCACGTGTGTGTTTGATCGTTTGTTAACTCTACTTTCAGTCTTTGCACACACTGCACACTCAGAAAAAAAGGTACAAAAGCTGTCACTGGGGCAGTACCTTCTCAAAAAATACATTTTTGTGCTTTTTAGGTATAAATATGTACATTTTAGGTACTGATATATACCTTTAAAACACCAATATAGACCCTTAAGGTACAAAGGTGTACCTTTTGAATAAAAAGGCTGTGGGGCTTTATCAAGTCAAGGCTGGTGGAAATGTCCCTTGGATTGAACGTGAAGGTAAACTATTGTGTTTTACCGGAGTAAACATCCTCTTGTTGCTCTGTTTGTACACACTAAATCGGCTACAGTCGTCCAGAAGGTGAGAGAGGTCTTATTTTGGCTGTGTTTTGGGTGTGTAATCTGCGTTGAGATAATCTATCTTGCTCCGCTGTGATGAGTCGCCTGCGAGTCGGTCTACATCAGACACACACACACACACACACACACACACACACACACACACTGTACACTACCAGTCAAATATTGGTAATAATTATAATTTGAATGCTTATGAAAGAAATCTCTTCTGCTCACCAAAGCTGCATTTATGTAATCAAAAATACAGTAAAAACAGTAATGCTGTGAAATATTACTACAATTTAGAACTGTTTTCTGTTTGAATATATTTTGAAATGCTGACATATTAGAATTATTTCTGAAGGATCATGTGACACTGAAACAAATGATGAAAATTCAGATTTGCTTCTCTGGAATAAAATGCATTTTACAATATATTTACATAGAAACAGTCATTTTAAATTAAAATAATATTTCACATTTTTTACTGTATTTTCGATCAAATAAATGCAGCGTTGGTGAGCAGAAGAGACTTCTTTCAGAAACATGAAACATTATAAAAAACAGTCCACTTGTATATAAGTTAGTGAGGGGCAATAAACTAGAAAAATTGACATTTATTGA
>NW_015505377.1:702375-708136 GCF_001515645.1 Sinocyclocheilus grahami
CACACACACACACAAACACGGAGGTCAGGTCCGATGGCTAGCGGACACCCAACGCTAAGATCTGTGGCAAGGTCACTGACCTCTGCCTTCATCCAAAAACACATCCGTTTGCACAGATTCCACACAAACACACCACATCCTGGTTAATTATATACAAATAATTTACTAAAGACGTTTGCTTGCTTAATGACACATGAATACATGCACTGATTAAGCACTAAATGTGGCAAAAATGGGCTTCATGGGAAGTACAATGTAAGTTTATTTGTGTGAATTTAGTTAATTGCCTTTATATTAGTTTATTTTGTACTGCAATATATATATATATATATATATATATATATATATATTGGCATTATATATTTGATATATATATATAGAAATGTCACCAAATAAAATGATTAAGTGTGAAAAAATATTACAAAATAAAATACAAATAATTATTATACAAATAAGGAAGTGCAGTTTTTGTAATCCAATTAAGTGCTAAACTGAAATAGTAGTCATATGTTAATGACGGTTCTCACGGTTGATGATCATTAATCATGATTCTTTATTTAAGTTCAGGAATGACATTAAAAATGATAATATTTATGAATTAGACAGAAACTTTGCACTTAGTTTCTCTCTGTCTCGTCTTTCATGCACAAACACAGACACTCACAATATCATAATATTCATGTTACTCTATCAGTCTGTAGTTGTCGATTAGTGAGCTTCACGGTTTTTTTTATCTCTGTGTATGCTTTGTTCAGCTTGTCGACATTGTGCCGTTATAGAAAGTTTGCACAGTAAAACCCAGATGTATATTCAAATTGATCACCGCACTACCGGAGACAGATGGTTTAGCCACTGCATTGCATCTCCACCATTTATTAATTGTTGTCGTCTGTACGTGCATCAGACAGATGTGTTTGGCCTGTGCTGTCAGGTGTGTTTTGGTCCAGTTTTCACATTTTCCCGGGCTATGAGATTACGTGTGTTTGAGATTGGCTCTGTTTGTGAGAGTTGAGTAGCTCATCTGCAGTCTATCAGCACACATTGGCTGAATTGAAAGTGTCTCTCTGTGACTCAGTGCACTCAGACAAATGGGTTTGATACACCAGATCCTTCAGGAAAATTGAGAAGAATTGGCAAGCCTGTGTCTGAGTGCACCGGATCCAGCTAATGGACGTCCAGAGACCGACAAAACAGACCTTTACGAGATCGTGCTGTGAGAGACGTCCTGTAATCACTGCACGTTTACATCAGACGGATTATACTTTAAAAAAAATTAGCTATTGGTATTATTATAATAATGATATTTGTACAGATTAGACAAATGTTACTATTGTACTGTAAACAAATAAATTAATATTCTAATATTTAATCATACTTATTATTATTATCCAATATTACTACTGTACTGTAAAGTAAATTGAATATTTCATAAAACATTATTTGTTTAATAAAGTAAATAGAATAAAAAAAATTAAGTGTTGTTTTAATATTTATTTTTAATTAAAATAAATATAATATGAAATATTGAAATTAGTATTTAATTTTTATTTCATAGTACATTAATAATAATACATTATTATTATTATTAATAATAAAAAAAGACTAGTCTATGAATTGAATACTCTAAAATTTAATTTCATAAAATGTTGTTTGTATATTAAAATATATAGTGTTATTGAATGAAAATAAAAAATTTAAATATATTTGTAATATTCTGTTTTATTTCATAGTACATTAATAATAATAATCGTTGTTGTTGTTGTTATTATTAAAACGTACTGCTGTACTATGAAATAAATTGAATATTTCACAAAATGTTATTTGTAAAATAAAATATAAAGTGTTACTTTAATAAAAAATTGTTTTTCATAACACATTAATAATAATAATAATATGATTATTATTATTAAATATTACTATTGTACTATGAAATAATGGCATATTTCATAAAATACTATTTGTAAAATGTGATTAAATACTGAAATATAGTAGTTAAATATTTACATAACAATTAGTTCGTAGTACATTAGTTATATTACTAGAGTAATATATTTCTTGTATTTTTCATGTCTTCATTTTTTCACTTCCACATGTGAAGTCCTCCAGAAATGAGGCAGTCATATGTTAACGAGCTCATGGCTGGATTCAGTAACTGATCTGTGTGGACCGCAGATGTGAATGTGATGTGAGATGTGAACAAATGCTGTTTTTGTGATCTTACCTGTCTGACCGACTGACACGGTTCAGATGTTTCAGTCAAACTCTCAGTGACGTGATGCTGTCTGCCGTCCTCTCCGTCGAGCTTCTGAAAACAAGAGGGATTTTATCGGTTCGCAGCAGCCGGTGTGTTTTCAGTGGCTCGCAGAACAAGCACTTATCAGCTGCTGAGCAGAGGTCAGTGTGTGCTCTGATGTTATTGTGTGTCACTTACACACACAGGTAAACATACGGCTGATTCCAGATCAGTATCATAAGAAATTCCCTGATTATTTTTGTATGTTTAGTTGCACCAGCCCTTTTTATAGTCTTAGTTGAACTGACTTAAATAAACACTAGGGGCTTAGCAGCTACTAGTTTGTTAGTCATTTGGTTACCCTATTTATTCTTAAAGGCATAGATCACACAAAAATGAACATGAATGAAAAAGAAGACTCTGTGTTTGGTTTTTTGTCCATAAATCAAATGGCAACTTATGTGTTCCTTAGAAGAAAGTCAACAGAGAAATAAATGATGACGGAACTATTTTTATTTTGGGGTGAACTGGAAATTGTTTAAGCTTTCTGTAATTCTGTATTAAAATGATTAATTATCTATTTATTATTTATTTTTAATTATTTAAAATGTGCATTTTTATTTTAGTTGTTATATAGCTTTGAATAATCATTTTTTACAGTCTATGAAAAGTCACGCATTTCGGTTTACTTTGATTTGACTTCTTTTGCTTCATGTAAATGGTCAAAAAAAATCTAAATCTACTGAGATAAATTCATAGAAAATCATGAACTATAATAAATGGCATTTAATATTCATTAACTGTACACTACCAGTCAAATATTGGTAATAATTATGATTTGAATGCTTATGAAAGAAATCTCTTCTGCTCACCAAAGCTGCATTTATGTAATCAAAAATACAGTAAAAACAGTAATGCTGTGAAATATTACTACAATTTAGAACTGTTTTCTGTTTGAATATATTTTGAAATGCTGGCATATTAGAATTATTTCTGAAGGATCATGTGACACTGAAACAAATGATGAAAATTCAGATTTGCTTCTCTGGAATAAAATGCATTTTACAATATATTTACATAGAAACAGTCATTTTAAATTAAAATAATATTTCACATTTTTTACTGTATTTTCGATCAAATAAATGCAGCGTTGGTGAGCAGAAGAGACTTCTTTCAGAAACATGAAACATTATAAAAAACAGTCCACTTGTATATAAGTTAGTGAGGGGCAATAAACTAGAAAAATTGACATTTATTGATAATTTTTGCATTACACATGAGATGTGCATGGTAGAGTAGAATAGCCTGTCCGCTGAAAGAAGGTTTTTGGTGTAATATATTGTGATTGGAGATGTTTTGAGGGCGGTTGCGGGTCGTTAGATGTCTGTGAAGCTCGGGGTGGGTCTGTACACGTTTGATCTTCACGTCTGTGATCTTCCATCACAAATCCTGAGCGTCTGCAGACCCCTGACATGATGACGTCTCGCCTGACTGCGTCTCCATCACAATGAAATGGAAGCGTTCCAGTGCGCTGAACACCGGCAGATCACAGCCATTACTTCCCTTCATCCTGAGAGATGATCGTCTGTGTGTGTTTGCACAGAATAAACAGCCAGAGATGTGTGTTTCTGTTAGGGTGGAGCTGTTTTCGTCTCTCAGCGATCATTGATTGAGGTGCCAAAGCTCATAAAGTGAGGGAATGAAGCGATGGGAGGAGAAGGAAACAGGAGGAGGACGAGAGCCAGTCGCTTATGAGATCAGGACCGCAAAGGCATCCTGTGATTGTTCACACTAATCTCTCTTATGATTCATGATTCTAGGCGCTTTATTGTTCTGATTAAAATCAGCTACGTAGCTGAAGCATTGTTATGATACTGATTCATAATGCTGGGAGTTCTGATTGGATGAGCTGCGTTTGAAGTTGTCGTATAATAAGTGTTTGAGTGTCTGATATGAAGACTTTACTGTGTCTTAGGAAATTCACTTTATGAAACAATCACACACAGACTGAATGATAGGGATATTTCAGACACAAATGAAACTTCTGATTTACTCATCCTCATGTTGTGTGTGCGTATGTATGTCATTTTTTTTAACTAATAATACAATTGTCTTTTTTTTATTTGTTTCAATCATAAATAGCAATATTTGCCAGTGGAATAAAACAACAACAACATATTGTTTGCCATATATTCTCTGAACAAAATAATGTCAGCATTTTTGCTTCTCAGGTAAATGCATCTTGTTTTAAACAAGACATAAATACTAATTAAAAAGGTTTTTTTTGTTTGTTTTTTGTTTTTACAAAACTTCATAATGACCTTGTCAGGCTGCTAAATAAACAATATATTTTGTTCTGAACATATTTTGGTCTTCTGAAGTCATATGAAGACCTGAAGTCAAAATATTGTTGTATGCAAGTTGCTCTGGATGTCTGCAAAATGCATGAATATAACATTTAAGTGCAAAATTTCCTTTTGTGTTCCTTATAAAAAAAATCCTGCATGCAGGTTTGTTTGAGTAAATGACAGCATTTTCTTTTAATGACCATTTATCTACACGTCAAAGAGGGAAAAGTTCAGAAATATGCATCATTTCCAGCACATGCGAACAACAAAAGAGCAGTCTGAGCTCATGCACTGCGTGGATTTGCATGTGAACACAGGCGGATGTAAATGTACAAACAGTTGTTGAGCTCTGAGAGAGTGTGACGTGTTAACCGACTCTGAGACGTCACACCAAGGCTCTGCTGCGCTTTCATGGTTAACCGGTTATCCGTTAACATTGTCTGGGCTCTGCGCTTGATGATAATGCCCTACAATCATTCACTAGCCTCTGCTAATGCCCTTTTGTAAGCATGCAGCTTAGTGAAGCTCTCAGAGTCAGTGTGTTTACACAGCACACACACACACACACACACACACACACACACACACACACACACAGGCTCATTGTAATGGGATCTGATTGTAGACGTTACATGTTAATGATGTTGTTTCTCTGAAAGGTTCTGAAGCTACTGGTCAGTTAAACGACATCTTAAACTGAAGCACTTAGCTTTCATTTTTTATTAAAAAAACAGAAAAATGGCTTTTATTTGATTGAATTTGCATTGGTTTTTTTATCTGTTGTCTCTGAATCTGAAAACATGGGCCAAGCAAAATGTGTATTTTTACATCATGTATTTTGTTTTTTTATTGGCAATGCATTATGGCTATGATATATTGCTCAACCCTCTTTGACACTTACAGGACAGTAATTAGATGACAGGCCTCTGGATGCTTTATTTGTACATTTGCGTTCTGCTCTAAACTGCCAGGAGCAGCACAGCAGGTCTGATCAGTAAAAAGCCTTCAGTTTGTTTAAAGCTGATGAAATGCAAATGTCTGTGAACATGAGTGAACTATAGTTTAGAGTTTAGAGAGACTTCCTCACTATAGATCCATAAAGATACATTTACTTGAGAAGCAAAATTGCATTAAAACATAAAATATACATTTAAAGGGGTCATATGATGCGATTTCAATT
>NW_015505377.1:709373-724373 GCF_001515645.1 Sinocyclocheilus grahami
TCCCTTGAAATTGTAATTGCGATTGTTAATTACGATTATCACAATCTACATTGAATGATGTTTACCTCATTGTTTGAAGCAACTGCATGCCATATTTTTATATGAAAATAAACAAGCTGAAAACACTAACTGAAAAAACTTTTAGTGCTTTTCTTTAGTATTAAGCCTCAAATGTCAACTATACATCGGATTGGTTTCTTTATAATTATAAAAAAAGTAAAAATATGAATGGTATTATAATGTTATACTAAAACAAAAATTAAAATAATGGGAAAAACCCTTAAGATAACATGTAGAAAGACAAAAACGCATCTTAAGTGTGCAGAATAACATAAGTGGACTTTGAATGATTAATTGCCGTTTTGAACGGTTACGTAATTGTGGCATCCGTAATTGTAATCGCGATTAGAAATTCGATTAATTGTGCAGCCCTACCCTCAAGGCATCCTAGGTGTATATGACTTTCTTCTTTCAGACGAATCCAGTCGGAGTTATATTAAAAATGGTCTTTGATCTTTCAAGCTGTTCAATGGCACTCAGCGGGTGTTGCATGCATCAGTCCAAAAGAAGTTAAATAAAAAGCGCCCATCCATAAAAAAAGTGTCTCACACGGCTCTGGGGGGTGTACAAAGTCCTCCTGTAGTGAATCGATGCGTTTTTGTAAGAACGTAATAATCACTTATTATATAATAAATACATGTATTGTATTCAAATACATTGTATGGGTCAAAATTATCAATTTATCTTTTATGCCAAAAATCATTAGGATATTAAGTAAAGATTGTGTTACATGAATATATTTTGTAAATTTCCTACCATAAATATATCAAAACTTAATTATTGATTAGTAATATGCAGTGCTAAGGACTTAATTTGGACAACTTTAAAGGTGATTTTCTCAATATTTAGATTTTTTTGCACCCTCAGATTCCAGATTTTCAAATAGTTGTATCTCAGCCAAATATTGTCCGATCCTAACAAACCTTACATTAATGGAAATATTATTTATGCAGATTTCAGATGATGTATACATCTCAATTTTGAAAAATTGACCCTTATCGGTTTTGTGCTCCAGGGTCACGTATATAATATTATAAACATAAATGTATTACTTTCATATATTATGTGTGTGTATTCTAAAATGAAAATATAATATAATATGATAAAAAATATTAAAAATTCAAATTTTATTTAGTTTATAGTTTTATTTTTAGCCTGACAGTTTGAGTGAAATATAAAGTTGAATAGGGTAAATTAATGTCCTTACTATTTGGTATAGTTGGTTTTAGTGAATATTTGATTAGCGTCTTAAAGTATTGAAACATGAAAAATAATTGTAAATAATTTTTTCCTTTGATAATTTATATATATATATATATATATATATATATATATTTTTTTTTTTTTACACTGTGGTCTCACAGACTTTTGCAGCTTTTAGTATATATTCAGTGTTCAGTATATAAAGTAATGTTAGTGTATGTCTGTGACCAGCAGATGATTTCATTAGTAACTCATTCTCTGTTGATTTGTGTGAACCAGGCGGCTGTGTGAGATCTGTTCATAAGTGTTTCAGCAGCTGTGTATGAATGGCGGTGTGTGTGTGTTTGTGTGTGTGTTTGTGTGTGTGTGTGTGTGTGTGTGAGGTGTTATTCTACTTAAAGAAATCAATTGCACTGCAGCTGGTACCTTCCTCCCGGTGTCTTTATGGCCTTTTTGCAGTACTGACTCCATTGATTTTTTCCTCCTCCCTCTTTCTTGCTTCAGGCTCAGAGGAGCGTGTGATGAATGGCTGGAGGTGTCAGAGAGATCTGGAATTAGAGAGAGAGAAAGAGACTTTTCCTTCCCATTATGCTCTAATGCATCACCTCCACACACACACACACACACGGCTCTCTTTAGGTCCGTTGGGAGGGATAGATGCAGGAATGATAGTTAGAGGAGGTGTCGTAAATTCATCGCTGTAAGCCCGTGACATTCCCAGAAACAAATCTCTCTTCCTGTAGGAAAACGCTTCGGCAGCTCTTTCATACGGGACACAACAAGCTCCCGATGAAGTCATGTGTGCTTTCACACTGAAGGTGATGTTGCAATGTTCTGCACCGTGGTTTGTCTCTATAGTTGTGTGCATTTAGGCACATAAACGTTAACACTTATCATTTGTGGATGAACTATCGTTGTAAGGGTGTGTGTGGGTCAGGGTTTAGTGCTTTACTTAGAACTGCAGCTATATACTGTGGATGGATAATTTAATAGATTCATATATTTATGTGCATATATAAATTCATGTTTATTTATATTTCTATATTTATGTGTAAATAAATATGTTAAACATGTATTCATTTAGCGGAAATATTTAAATGCATTTAAATAATATTTCATTTTGAATTTAAATATAGATATTAAAAGTAATAAAATAATTATATATAATTATTAGTAATTATACTAATTAGACAGATAAATAGATACAAATAAACAATTTATATATTTAATTTATATATGAGTGTGTGTGTATACATTCATATTCATATACAAATATTTACATCAATAACCCCCGTGAAGCCGTAGTTTACAGTGAATTTACGGCAATAAGCCACGGCTTCACGGGGCTTATTGCTTTATTTTGCTTTTGTTATGAAACCTAGTGTGCTTATGTCTCCCGACTCAGATACGTCATTTGGACCAAATTCATTCTCATTATTGCATGCACTCTTTATAGAGAGGTTTTCCCCATAATGCATTGCAATAATTGATCCGAGATTGTCATTGGATTCAACTTTACTGTCATTTTACAGGTACAATACAAAGCCAATGGAAAACAGTAGCATCCAAGCATATAGCGTGCAAATAAAGTGCAAATAGCCAGTATTGCAATATTATATTATGCATATATTACAGTATATAGATATGTATACTACAGAAAATGTATACATGTATATTTATTTATAAATACATATGTAAATGTATTTAAATTAAAAATGCAAGTATATTCATTTTTAGTAGTGCTGTCATTAATCGTGATTAATCACATCCAAAATAAAAGTTTTTGTTTACATAATATGTGTGTGTACTGTGTATATTTATTATGTATATATAAATACACACACATGCATGTGTATATATATTTAAGAAACATAGGTTATAATTAAATATTAAATATATTTATTATATAAATTATATGAATCTAAATGTAGACATGTAAATACATGTAAATATTTTCAAAACATATGCTGTATGTGTGTGTGTTTATGTATACATAATACATTTATAAAACTGTTATTTTGTATGCGATTAATCTCGATTAATCGTTTGACAGCACTAATTTGTCGTATAAATAATTATTAAATATAATTTAATAACTATAAATAGATATGTATTTTAAAATATATGCCTACAAATTTAGATGGATGGATGGATAGATAGATAGATGGATGGATGGATGGATGGATAGATGGATAGATGATAGATGGATAGATAGATGGATGGATGGATGGATAGATGGATAGATGATAGATGGATAGATAGATGGATGGATGGATGGATAGATGGATAGATGATAGATGGATAGATAGATGGATGGATGGATGGATAGATGGATAGATGATAGATGGATAGATAGATGGATGGATGGATGGATAGATGGATAGATGATAGATGGATAGATAGATGGATGGATGGATGGATAGATGGATAGATGATAGATGGATAGATAGATGGATGGATGGATGGATAGATGGATAGATGATAGATGGATAGATAGATGGATGGATGGATGGATAGATGGATAGATGATAGATGGATAGATAGATGGATGGATGGATGGATAGATGGATAGATGATAGATGGATAGATAGATGGATGGATGGATGGATAGATGGATAGATGATAGATGGATAGATAGATGGATGGATGGATGGATAGATGGATAGATGATAGATGGATAGATAGATGGATGGATGGATGGATAGATGGATAGATGATAGATGGATAGATAGATGGATGGATGGATGGATAGATGGATAGATGATAGATGGATAGATAGATGGATGGATGGATGGATAGATGGATAGATGATAGATGGATAGATAGATGGATGGATGGATGGATAGATGGATAGATGATAGATGGATAGATAGATGGATGGATGGATGGATAGATGGATAGATGATAGATGGATAGATAGATGGATGGATGGATGGATAGATGGATAGATGATAGATGGATAGATAGATGGATGGATGGATGGATAGATGGATAGATGATAGATGGATAGATAGATGGATGGATGGATGGATAGATGGATAGATGATAGATGGATAGATAGATGGATGGATGGATGGATAGATGGATAGATGATAGATGGATAGATAGATGGATGGATGGATGGATAGATGGATAGATGATAGATGGATGGATGGATAGATGGATGGATGGATAGATGATAGATGGATGGATGGATGGATGGATGGATAGATAGATAGAAAGATGGATGGATGGATAGATAGATAGAAAGATGGATGGATGGATGGATAGATGATAGATGGATGGATGGATGGATGGATGGATGGATGGATGGATGGATGGATGGATAGATCAATGGATGGATGGATAGATAGATAGATAGATAGATAGATAGATAGATAGATAGATAGATAGATAGATAGATAGATCCACCCAGGAAAGATTTAAGGTTTTGTGATAAAGACTAAAATTCAGCCGTCTTAGATCAGATCGCCATTTTCTCAGAGAAGGCGTTTAGTTCTTAAAGTCTGCATGAGAAAACACTCGCCAGAGGAGTGTTGTGGGTATAAAAGCACCTTTGTTTTAGCCGAATAGAAGTCAGAACATGTTTGTTCCAAATACTTCATGAAGGTGTAAACATAATACGCATTGTTGCATAAACAGACTCATTTGTTAACAAATTCTGGTTGTTCGCCGGAGTGATTTGAGACTGTAATTAGCATAGAAACACCTACTTCGGAAAATGATGTTTATTTTAACATAACGGTAAATATATTTATTAAACAATGTAAAAACCATCTATCAGCTGTAGTTTTTATTTTTAAAACAAAAAAATGCGGAAAATGTATAAGCATCAAATGCAACTGAGTCACGCGCATTTATTGCAACACGGCTGTGTGTGTTTGTTGACACATGACTCATGAATGTGTGTGTCTGCAGCTGGTGATGTATATTAGCTGGTATAATAGACTGTGTGTGTAAACGAGGCGATCAGAACAGAGCCGTATTGTTGAGCGTGTGAACAGAGGCTATTGTGAGCAGCAGTGACGACTGTCTTTATCTCTGCATTATGAGCTCGTTTAGATTAACGTCAGCATCAAATCAGAATGAACTCTTCCTGGTCTTGTAAAGAAAAGGATCTAACTGTAATATTGCTCAGCTTTCCATTTTCAGCTGTCTTGTTTTGAAACACCTCTCATTTTGATACACATTTTTCCATGGAGAAAATAAAGTGCTGACCTACATTTGTTGAATATCCTGTTTCACTCTGAAATACAGGCTTTCTGTGGGTCTTAAATATAATAATTCATTTGCCTTTCCACAAAAAAAGTCCACAGAAGTCATGGCATTAAATGTTGCATGCGCTGCAAAAAATGAATATTTTTTGCAGTGTGATCAGAAGGTACAGTAAAAGTTGGATGGATGGATAGATAGATAGAAAGATGGATGGATGGATAGATAGATAGAAAGATGGATGGATGGATGGATAGATGATAGATGGATGGATGGATGGATGGATGGATGGATGGATGGATGGATGGATGGATAGATCAATGGATGGATGGATAGATAGATAGATAGATAGATAGATAGATAGATAGATAGATAGATCCACCCAGGAAAGATTTAAGGTTTTGTGATAAAGACTAAAATTCAGCCGTCTTAGATCAGATCGCCATTTTCTCAGAGAAGGCGTTTAGTTCTTAAAGTCTGCATGAGAAAACACTCGCCAGAGGAGTGTTGTGGGTATAAAAGCACCTTTGTTTTAGCCGAATAGAAGTCAGAACATGTTTGTTCCAAATACTTCATGAAGGTGTAAACATAATACGCATTGTTGCATAAACAGACTCATTTGTTAACAAATTCTGGTTGTTCGCCGGAGTGATTTGAGACTGTAATTAGCATAGAAACACCTACTTCGGAAAATGATGTTTATTTTAACATAACGGTAAATATATTTATTAAACAATGTAAAAACCATCTATCAGCTGTAGTTTTTATTTTTAAAACAAAAAAATGCGGAAAATGTATAAGCATCAAATGCAACTGAGTCACGTGCATTTATTGCAACACACGGCTGTGTGTGTTTGTTGACACATGACTCATGAATGTGTGTGTCTGCAGCTGGTGATGTATATTAGCTGGTATAATAGACTGTGTGTGTAAACGAGGCGATCAGAACAGAGCCGTATTGTTGAGCGTGTGAACAGAGGCTATTGTGAGCAGCAGTGACGACTGTCTTTATCTCTGCATTATGAGCTCGTTTAGATTAACGTCAGCATCAAATCAGAATGAACTCTTCCTGGTCTTGTAAAGAAAAGGATCTAACTGTAATATTTTGCTCAGCTTTCCATTTTCAGCTGTCTTGTTTTGAAACACCTCTCATATTGATACACATTTTTCCATGGAGAAAATAAAGTGCTGACCTACATTTGTTGAATATCCTGTTTCACTCTGAAATACAGGCTTTCTGTGGGTCTTAAATATAATAATTCATTTGCCTTTCCACAAAAAAAGTCCACAGAAGTCATGGCATTAAATGTTGCATGCGCTGCAAAAAATGAATATTTTTTGCAGTGTGATCAGAAGGTACAGTAAAAGTTATTTCCATATTCTAGAGGTTGGAAGCAGTTTTTTTTGTAATATGAATGAAAAAGTAAAGGAGATCAATTGAAAGTTGCATTTTTAAACTTTAAAGCATTGCTAATACAAGATATTTAGAAACTATGTTGGCAGATTGTGTTCCGTTCAATTTATCACTTGCGTTTTCTTTACTTGGTCTTAAATTGACCTTCATAAAACCTGCAGAAACCCTGGAAATGTGTCAGAATATAGACGTAAAAAACTGTGGTTTTATCCCATCTGCTGCATTACTTGCATCGTCATGACATCATCATGACATCATCGTCATGACATCATCCCGTCCAACCGCAGGACAGAGAGAATAAAAGGTCTGAAATAAAATCTGAATAGTTCTTAAAGTCTGCATGAGAAAACACTCGCCAGAGGAGTGTTGTGGGTATAAAAGCACCTTTGTTTTAGCCGAATAGAAGTCAGAACATGTTTGTTCCAAATACTTCATGAAGGAGTAAACATAATACGCATTGTTGCATAAACAGACTCATTTGTTAACAAATTCTGGTTGTTCGCCGGAGTGATTTGAGACTGTAATTAGCATAGAAACACCTACTTCGGAAAATGATGTTTATTTTAACATAACGGTAAATATATTTATTAAACAATGTAAAAACCATCTATCAGCTGTAGTTTTTATTTTTAAAACAAAAAAATGCGGAAAATGTATAAGCATCAAATGCAACTGAGTCACGTGCATTTATTGCAACACACGGCTGTGTGTGTTTGTTGACACATGACTCATGAATGTGTGTGTCTGCAGCTGGTGATGTATATTAGCTGGTATAATAGACTGTGTGTGTAAACGAGGCGATCAGAACAGAGCCGTATTGTTGAGCGTGTGAACAGAGGCTATTGTGAGCAGCAGTGACGACTGTCTTTATCTCTGCATTATGAGCTCGTTTAGATTAACGTCAGCATCAAATCAGAATGAACTCTTCCTGGTCTTGTAAAGAAAAGGATCTAACTGTAATATTTTGCTCAGCTTTCCATTTTCAGCTGTCTTGTTTTGAAACACCTCTCATTTTGATACACATTTTTCCATGGAGAAAATAAAGTGCTGACCTACATTTGTTGAATATCCTGTTTCACTCTGAAATACAGGCTTTCTGTGGGTCTTAAATATAATAATTCATTTGCCTTTCCACAAAAAAAGTCCACAGAAGTCATGGCATTAAATGTTGCATGCGCTGCAAAAAATGAATATTTTTTGCAGTGTGATCAGAAGGTACAGTAAAAGTTATTTCCATATTCTAGAGGTTGGAAGCAGTTTTTTTTGTAATATGAATGAAAAAGTAAAGGAGATCAATTGAAAGTTGCATTTTTAAACTTTAAAGCATTGCTAATACAAGATATTTAGAAACTATGTTGGCAGATTGTGTTCCGTTCAATTTATCACTTGCGTTTTCTTTACTTGGTCTTAAATTGACCTTCATAAAACCTGCAGAAACCCTGGAAATGTGTCAGAATATAGACGTAAAAAACTGTGGTTTTATCCCATCTGCTGCATTACTTGCATCGTCATGACATCATCATGACATCATCGTCATGACATCATCCCGTCCAACCGCAGGACAGAGAGAATAAAAGGTCTGAAATAAAATCTGAAAATATGGTTTTCTGTGTTAAATTCTGCAAAAACGACAGAAAACTAAAGTTAAACCATGCACAGAAAGGCTTGTGGGTGTGAAGTTGAGCGGGTTGGGGATGTTCTTCCGAACACACAGCGGTTGAGGGTTCAGATGTCCGTGTTCCTCCCTGCACCAGTTCCTGTCTGAGCCTGTAAAACGCTCTCTCTCTCTTCCTCTGACAGGAAAGGCCTCATTTCCTGAGGCTGATCTGAATCAGAGGCACAGAGGGAAACGCTTTCAGACGCACTACTGAACGAGTATTTCAGTGAACAGGACGGGATAGCCTTGGTAATGCCATAGTTTATAAGCTATGGGAACCATCCCATGGTATATGAATATGAAAATTGTTCAATATGATGTGTCATAGTAAATGAATATACTAATGGTAATATACTAATATGCTAAAACTAATATGAATATGTTAATCATCCAGTATGATGATGTATGAAATCATTCAGCATGATGGTGTATGAATATGGTATGAATATGGAAATTGTCCAGTGTGATGGTGTATGAATATGGAAATGGTCCAGTGTGATGGTGTATGAATACAGAAATGGTCCAGTGTGATGGTGTATGAATATGGAAATGGTCCAGTGTGATGGTGTATGAATATGGAAATGGTCCAGTGTGATGGTGTATGAATATGGAAATGGTCCAGTGTGATGGTGTATGAATATGGAAATGGTCCAGTGTGATGGTGTATGAATATGGAAATGGTCCAGTGTGATGGTGTATGAATATGGAAATGGTCCAGTGTGATGGTGTATGAATATGGAAATGGTCCAGTGTGATGGTGTATGAATATGGAAATGGTCCAGTGTGATGGTGTATGAATATGGAAATGGTCCAGTGTGATGGTGTATGAATATGGAAATGGTCCAGTGTGATGGTGTATGAATATGGAAATGGTCCAGTGTGATGGTGTATGAATATGGAAATGGTCCAGTGTGATGGTGTATGAATATGGAAATGGTCCAGTGTGATGGTGTATGAATATGGAAATGGTCCAGTGTGATGGTGTATGAATATGGAAATGGTCCAGTGTGATGGTGTATGAATATGGAAATGGTCCAGTGTGATGGTGTATGAATATGGAAATGGTCCAGTGTGATGGTGTATGAATATGGAAATGGTCCAGTGTGATGGTGTATGAATATGGAAATGGTCCAGTGTGATGGTGTATGAATATGGAAATGGTCCAGTGTGATGGTGTATGAATATGGAAATGGTCCAGTGTGATGGTGTATGAATATGGAAATGGTCCAGTGTGATGGTGTATGAATATGGAAATGGTCCAGTGTGATGGTGTATGAATATGGAAATGGTCCAGTGTGATGGTGTATGAATATGGAAATGGTCCAGTGTGATGGTGTATGAATATGGAAATGGTCCAGTGTGATGGTGTATGAATATGGAAATGGTCCAGTGTGATGGTGTATGAATATGGAAATGGTCCAGTGTGATGGTGTATGAATATGGAAATGGTCCAGTGTGATGGTGTATGAATATGGAAATGGTCCAGTGTGATGGTGTATGAATATGGAAATGGTCCAGTGTGATGGTGTATGAATATGGAAATGGTCCAGTGTGATGGTGTATGAATATGGAAATGGTCCAGTGTGATGGTGTATGAATATGGAAATGGTCCAGTGTGATGGTGTATGAATATGGAAATGGTCCAGTGTGATGGTGTATGAATATGGAAATGGTCCAGTGTGATGGTGTATGAATATGGAAATGGTCCAGTGTGATGGTGTATGAATATGGAAATGGTCCAGTGTGATGGTGTATGAATATGGAAATGGTCCAGTGTGATGGTGTATGAATATGGAAATGGTCCAGTGTGATGGTGTATGAATATGGAAATGGTCCAGTGTGATGGTGTATGAATATGGAAATGGTCCAGTGTGATGGTGTATGAATATGGAAATGGTCCAGTGTGATGGTGTATGAATATGGAAATGGTCCAGTGTGATGGTGTATGAATATGGAAATGGTCCAGTGTGATGGTGTATGAATATGGAAATGGTCCAGTGTGATGGTGTATGAATATGGAAATGGTCCAGTGTGATGGTGTATGAATATGGAAATGGTCCAGTGTGATGGTGTATGAATATGGAAATGGTCCAGTGTGATGGTGTATGAATATGGAAATGGTCCAGTGTGATGGTGTATGAATATGGAAATGGTCCAGTGTGATGGTGTATGAATACAGAAATGGCACAGTGTGATGGTGTATGAATATGGTATAAATAGGGAAATGCTCCAGTGTGATGGTGTATGAATATATGGTGTATGAATATATGGTGTATGAATATGATAATTGTTCAGTGTGATGGTGTATGAAAATTATAATTGTTCAGTGTGATGATGTATGAATATGGTAGTAATGTAGTATGAAAGTTTAAGAATGTGCTAATCATTAGTAAAATGTAATATGAATATGATTTTCATTCTGTATGTATTTTCTAGTTCTGCAGAAATCCATCTACAATAGACAATAATTTCCTGTAGACTAGTGATGAATATTTGTGTATTTCAAGGGTTAATTTATTTCCTCCATTTGTCATCTTTATATTTTTAGCCATGTTTTTTAGTTTCATATATGACTCTTATTAGTGACTCTTCCTGGTTCTTGACGTCTGTATGAATGTGATGATTGTAAACGTCTTAATCCAGTGTGTGTGTGTGTGTGATGTGGCCTGTCTCGGCACATCATCTGTTAGTTATGCAAGTGTTCCAGCCGCTGCAGCCCGCAGTCTGATAGTTGTGAGTACGCGAGAGATCCCGCATGTTAGCCAAACTCCTGCTGGTGCATTCTGGGATGCTCCAGTCTGGCTGTCTGCAGTTGCACATATACTGTTCATTTACACTATAAATATCACTCAGCGTCTGAGACGGATGATGTAAACGGGACGCGCTGCTGTAATATCATGTGATTATGGAATCGGCTCTCATATTCTGACCTAGTTTCATTATTTTACAGCAGAAATGCTTGCTGCTCAAACCCATAAATAGCCGTGCATTTATGTACTACTTAATAATAAAGAAAACATGCAAACTAAAGTACGTCGGGGGAGAAATTACATCTTTAGAGAACAGCATTTTATGAAATATATGCATTATATATCATGCATTTATAATTAATTATATTTTTACTGGTATTATTTTAATATCATTGACATACTATTATAGTTTTTGTTAATATTTTGAATTAGATTTTTATTCGAATATTTAGTTTTCACTTTAATTTGATTAACATTGTTGTGTGTTTTTGCCGTTTTTATTAGTTTTTGATTTTTTTAATGTCTAAATAGTGTTTATAAATTTTAATTTAGTGTAGTTTATTTAGTTTTTGGTTATTTTAGTACTTCAGATTAAATGAAAAAAGTTAATTTTAGCTAATTGCCAAGCAAAATGTATTATTTTTTATTTATTATAAATTTTTATTTATTATAATTTATTAGTTTTTGTAGTTTACCTATAATCACCCAGATTTTTTCGTGACCTGTTGTCTTCATTGTTTAATGTATGCTTGAATAAATCTGCCATTAAAACAGGTTTTTATTTTAGCCACAGTTTAAATGTTCATAGCTCTGTTTTAATTAGTGTCGATTAATAAATAAACGTAATGAATTGATTATTTAAAATATTTGTTTTAGGTTCGGTTAAAAATGTTGTTGCATCACTAATTTTTACACATTTTTCAAGAAATTGTGGTTGTTGTGAGGCTGTTACTAGGCTGTTCTTGTTGGTTGCTAGGTGGTTTCTTCCTGTCTGGCCTGACAAAAAGCCTCTGTGCGTCTGATCACTGAATCTGGCACTGTGTCTAAATGGAGTGTGTTTTCAGGGTCTGAGCGTTGGATGGCCGGGCGATAGGGTCAGAGACGGTCTGGCAGGATGAATTCTTTCCCGTCCATGGACAGACACATCCAGCAAACCAACGACCGGCTCCACTGCATCAAACAGGTGAGAGAAAACACACGATCCCCGCAGAACCCAGACCTTAAACACACCTTTAGGGTCTCCATTCATCTCACTGGCCAGTTGTCACTCTCTTCTGAGAGTGTTTTAATAGATTCATGAGCTGTGACGCCCCCTACAGGACACCTGGAGAGCAGACGGGCTGTGGTTGAACACAGCTATTAGACTGCCAGGAACAATAGACAATAATTTCCTGTAGACTAGTGATGAATATTTTTGGATTTCAAGGGCCTTTCACACATTCACACCTCAAAGCCTAACTAAACACATTTTTTCCAAGCACAATGTTTGAGTGTGATTTTCTTTTCTCAGCACCTGCAAAATCCAGCAAATTTCCCGACGGCGGCGTCGGAGCTGTTGGACTGGTGTGGAGATCCACGAGCGTTTCAGCGGCCCTTTGAGCAAAGCCTGATGGGATGCCTAACGGTGAGGTCAAATCAATCAGTTTCAGTCACTTAAAGGGATAGTTCACCCAAAAATGAAAAATTCTGTCATTAATTACTCACCCTCGTGTCGTTTCAAACCCGTAAGACCTTCGTTCATCTTCAGAACACAAATTAAGATATTTCTGATGGAATCTGAGAGCTGTGTGACCCTGCGTAGACAGCAATGCAACTGAAATGTTCCCAAGTCCAGAAACGTAGCAAGCAGATCTGTAAAATAATCCATGTGACATCAGGGGTTCAACCATAATTTTACGAAGCTACGAGAATACTTTTTGTGCACAAAAGAAAAAAAAAAAAATTCATATTCATAGACCATCACACTGAACAATTTTAGCTTCGTAAAATTATGGTTGAACCCCTGATGTCACATGGATTATTTTTCAGCTCTCAGATTCCATCAAAAATATCTTAATTTGTGTTCTGAGGATGAACGAAGGTCGTACAGGTTTGAGGGTGAGTAATTAATGACAGAATTTTCACTTTTGGGTGAACTGTCCCTTTAACCAATCAGCAGTCAGCTTTCATCCGCTGTTAGTAATATGAACAATTGGTTGTACCAGCTCTGACAGTTACCTTGTGTAAAGATCAATATAAAGATGAATATATACCAATTTATTCTTTTTATATTATTCTATTCTGGTCAGCTCTGTGTTATTGAAATCTTTTCTATTGTACTCTTCGATTCCTTTGTGCTTTTATTTATTCTACTCTATTATTTCTCTTCTATTTTGCTCCAATTTGTTATTTTTATTTAATTTTGCTCTGCTCTGCTTTATTTTACTCTTCAGTTTGTTAATTTATTCTATTTTATTTTGTTCTGTTTGGCTCCAGTTTATTATATTATATGCATTTTATTTTATTCTATTCTACTCTTCTATCCTGTTGCACTTTATTCTGTACCATTTTATTCTTTTCTATTTTGCTACAATACCATATTTTATTTTATTCTGTTCTACTCCATTCTATTCTCTTCTGTTGTACTTTAATTTACTGTAGGCCTATTGTTTTTTCTGTTCTATTCAATTCATTTTATTGTATTTTATTCTGCTCTCTTCTATCTACTTTTCTATTCTATTGTGCTTTAATTTTTTATTATTTTTTTATTCTGTTTTATTCTGCTTGAATTTATTTCCGATATGCTTTATTCTATTCAGTCGGCCTAAAGTTTATTGCTTCGTGACACTTTTATTCTATGAAGTGACTCTGTGCAGTAATGTCTGATTTAGTGTTTCTGCTGTTTCAGTTTCTACAGCAGAGAAAGAGCAGATCTGAGCTGCATTTAAGGAGAATGTGGAAAAAGGGCTAAACCAAACCTCGCTCAGATGTTTAATTAGGCGCTTTAGACACACATGATGTGTGCTTAACTGTAATTAAAACGCAGATATGAACGTCTGTGCTTCAGGCCTCAGGGTGTGGTGCTGTTTAACGTGGGCCGACCTCACGAGGGTTTGCAAATCAGGACAGAGATTTTATTCCCAAAACCGCAACCATTCAATTTAACTATGACAAAGCATGCATGCATGAATGCTGAGATTTCAGTGATGTTTGAATATTATTTGCGTCTGTGTGTCAGGTGGTGAGTCGTGTCGCAGGTCAGCAGGGTTTTGACATGGATCTGGGGTATCGGCTGCTGGCCGTTTGTGCTGCAAACAGGGACAAATTCACCCCCAAATCAGCAGGTGAGACTCCACCATCCTCTACGATTGTCTCAGCACCCTTATTAAACTGCAAAATGTGACATTAGAGTCCATATGAGCTGAAATGGAGCTTTTGGACCTGCTGCTGAACTGGGAGAAACTGAGCCGAACGATGACGTAACTAACTAGTTTACTACATTACCTACCCACAAAGAAGCAGAGCACATTATGGTCTGTTTTTGAGGCTCATAGTTTAGAGAACATATTTTTACTTCCAAAAACATTTAAGACACAGTCTGTATCAGTGTTATTTTAATATCATTGAGATACTCTTAAAGTGTTTTTCAATCAGTTTTCATTTTTTAATTTTCAGTTTTCATTTGAACTCAAATAAAAAAGTAACATTAAAAAAATTAATTTGTA
>NW_015505377.1:727808-730177 GCF_001515645.1 Sinocyclocheilus grahami
GTGTGTGTGTGTGTGTGTGTGTGTGTGTGTGTGTATATGTGTGTGTGTGTGTGCCTCCCTTTGGGTACGTTCTCAATTATAAAACTGGTATAAAAATAAAGTGAACAAAGTTTTTTTTAAATCTAAAAATGCAGAAAGTTTCCTGTAAGCGGCAGGTTTAGGGGTAGGGTAGTGATAGAATATAGCGTTTGTACAGTATAAAAAACATTACGCCTATGGAATGTCCCCATTTAGATAGCTAAGTAAACGTGTTTGTGTGTGTGTGTGTGTGCGTGCGTTTGTATGTGTGTGTGTGTGCGTGTGTGTGTGTTTGTGTGTGTGTGTGTGTGTGTGTGTGTGTGTGTGTGTATTTGCAGCATTATTGTGGTTCAGGTTAGATGAGGGATCAGATGAAAGGTCTCTGTCAGGCTCAGACTCCACTGCTGGTTCATAACTAGTTCAAGCATGAACCAAACAAGTCACTTGTTTAATGGAATGTAAAACACACTCACGCTGTTCTAAGTGGAGGCGTTTAGAGAGTTTAACGCTTGTCTAGAGGACGAGGCTTGTGTTTCTCAGACGGACAGAGAGCGTGTGTGTTTTCACTGTGTATCTGTGCTGTCAGTCAGTCAGTCAGCGGCTCGGAGAGAGTTATACAGTGTTTGCTACTGCAGGGGTTCCCAAACTGGGGTTTGTGTGTTGATGGAAAGCTAATAATTATTTAAATCATCATAAAAATGAATTAATACTTTTAAAATGAATGAATGAATAATGAATATCAATGAAGAAAAGGTGTATTTGTTGTCTGAACGTATAATAAATTTGAATAAAAATCTGCAAGGAATATACAATATATAAAAAAGTAATATTACGAAATCATTATAGGTTATTCCATTGACATTTGCATTTAACCTAAATGTAGGCTACTGTAAGATTGGAAATTTATTTTCTTGCCGCTGAATTACATTTTGAAATATATTATACTGTATATATATATACAGTGGGGAAAAAAAGTATTTAGTCAGCCACCAATTGTGCAAGTTCTCCCACTTAAAAAGATGAGAGAGGCCTGTAATTTTCATCATAGGTATACCTCAACTATGAGAGAACAAATTAGAAAATGAGTCCCTGGCGGCGCAGTGTGTTACTGATGGTAGCCTTTGTTACTTTGGTCCCAGCTCTCTGCAGGTCATTCACTAGGTCCCTCCGTGTGGTTCTGGGATTTTTGCTCACAGTTCTTGTGATCATTTTGACCCCATGGGGTGAGATCTTGCGTGGAGCCCCAGATCGAGGGAGATTATCAGTGGTCTTGTATGTCTTCCATTTTCTAATAATTGCTCCCACAGTTGATTTCTTCACACCAAGCTGCTTACCTATTGCAGATTCAGTCTTCCCAGTCTGGTGCAGGTCTACAATTTTGTTTCTGGTGTCCTTTGACAGCTCTTTGGTCTTGGCCATGGTGGAGTTTGGAGTGTGACTGTTTGAGGTTGTGGACAGGTGTCTTTTATACTGATAACGAGTTCAAACAGATGCCATTAATACAGGTAACGAGTGGAGGACAGAGGAGCCTCTTAAAGAAGAAGTTACAGGTCTGTGAGAGCCAGAAATCTTGCTTGTTTGTAGGTGACCAAATACTTATTTTACAGAGGAATTTACCAATTAATTCTTTAAAAATCCTACAATGTGATTTTCTGGATTTTTTTTTCTCATTTTGTCTCTCATAGTTGAGGTATACCTATGATGAAAATTACAGGCCTCTCTCATCTTTTTAAGTGGGAGAACTTGCACAATTGGTGGCTGACTAAATACTTTTTTGCCCCACTGTAGGTACATAAAGTTTGATACTAAATATATTTTCATTTCCAAAAATATATATAATTGAGCTTTACTGTTTTCAACATACATTTAGCATATATTTAAAATATATTTTGTCGAGAAAATATGTATTTTTTGCCATATGGGTCAGCATTTTTGTATGTAAAACAAAAACACTTGAATGGATGACAAACGCTACCTTGAAGCTTTTGAGAATAAGTGATTATGCAAATGATTTACTGAATTAAAGTTCTGCATTGATTCATTGAGATTAATCTAATTGTGCTAATTATCCTGCATATTTTCTTTGCACTGAATTTCTTCCATGTTTGTTTTGTTGTTTTGGGAATCTCGGTGGAGAAAATGAATGAGTTTTTAGTCTCCATTGAGCTCTGTGGTTCATTCAAACTGAGATTTAAACCTGCACCCTTGTGGTTACCAGCACAGATCGTTAACTACCTCTAATAATGACTTGATCATGCTGTTGACTGTAGAAACCTGTATATAATTAAAGATAAACTCTAATTCAGTGTGGGGATCTAACACACACACAAACACACACACACACACACACA
>NW_015505377.1:730446-739089 GCF_001515645.1 Sinocyclocheilus grahami
TGTGTGTGTGTGTGTGCGTGTGCGTGTGTGTGTGCGTGTGTGTGCGTGTGTGTTTGTGTGTGTGTTTGTGTGTGTGTTAGTGTGTGTGTTTGTGTTTGTGTTAGTGTGTGTGTTTGTGTTTGTGTGTGTGTGTGTGTGTGTGTTTCATCAGACTGCAGATCTGTCCCTGTCAGCTTGTATCTGTTTCAGCTCTGATAGATCACACATCATAGAGCTCTTAGTACATCAGTAAAGAGTGAAGTACAGTCTCATGATGTTATAGCAAACAAAACACCTGACAGATTCGTTTAAACCCTGATGCAAAGCAGAGGTTGACTACACATGATCCCACTAATAATACAGCTATTTACCAAATTAATAAATCAATAAATACACGGAAATCACTTGCCTGGTACAACAATGAATTATATTAAATATTAAGTATTAACATTTAACCCTTGATATTGTACGGTCAGCCAGCAACTGACTAACCACAAAATGTGTTTTATGCAATATTTAGCATCTAAACAACATTGGCTCAACCAATGGCATTCATTAGGGGGCGGGGCTACCTGTTTGTCCAACCAATGGCAGATGAATTGAGTGTTTGAAAACAGGATTTTTTTTTGCAATTCCACTTAAGAAATCACACACGTCACCATTTCTTCTTCTTGCAAATCTGATAAAATTCTGAAAACTTAGTGAAATATACTGCTGTGCCCGTAGATATCTTGTTTACTTGCTACTTAGCAACTGTTTCGTAGATTTTATGCCACTAACCTGATAAACTATTTCAGATCTAGTGGTTATTTCAGACTCATAACTGTTTGTTGTATCTGCTTGTGAAGCTGTACTACAGATTTATAGTGAAATTTAGTGGTAATGTAATGAAATTTGGTGAAAATTTGACAGTAGCAGCTCATTGAGAGTGTGTAATTAGTTCTTCACCCTTCATAGTGTTTACATAATAATGTTAAATAATGTTTCATTTATTGTTTAATTTGTTTGAAATACAATAAAAATGGTCAAATGCTTAAGATCTTGCAGCAGGGTTATTATAGTCAACTAAAACCAAAAAAAAATAAATTTCCTTACTTGAATTAAAAAAACTTTCTAAAATAAAATATTAAAGTTTAATTTTAGCTAGTTGCCAACAAGGCAACATTTTTCATTTTCATTTAGTTTAACTTGATGTAATAAAATAAATGAAATTATAACTGATAAAATCTATAGAAATAAAAAACTAATAAATACGTTAAAAAGTGGTCATTGTTAATACATTTAAAATTTTAAATGATATAAATGTATTTATTTATTTATTTTTAAACATGGAAAATTCCTCCTGTCACGAGGAATCAACTTTCTCTTGATCTTTTGATCTTTTTTTTTTTTGGAGAGGGGTTCATTGTGCTATGAAAACATGTAACTTTCAGAACTCAAAACATGTTTTTGAGAGAAAATAAAAAAGAGCTCCAGGACATCAGGGAAAAACGTCAAATGATATGACCCATATATCAAATATGACCCATTTAATGTGTGTTTGTGTTTGTTTAGCGTTGCTGTCCTCATGGTGTGAGGATCTGGGTCGACTTCTGCTGCTGCGTCATCAGAAAAGCAGACAACCCGATCCATCTGTGGGCAAGAACCCGATGCAGGCCAACATCAACAATATGAAACCGGCTCTGTCACATGGGTCAGTTTCTCACACACACACATATTGACACACTGTTGCACATGTTAACTGTTTACATCCTTTTTCATCTCCATAGTGATGCATCATTTCAATATGATTCCGTCTCCTGGCAACAAAACACGAATCAGCCGCCAGGTTCTGTTTCCGTGGTGACCACCGTATGGGGTGTCACCAATACATCACAGAGTCAGGTGAGAGTGTATTTAACACCGTTCAGAGCACATGCTGCTGTTTGAGTGCATGTCATAACGTGTGTGTGTGTGTGTGTGTGTGTGTTTAGGTGTTGGGAAACCCCATGGTGAACCAAAACAGCCACATGAACCCTATGACAGGAGGTAATGGAGGTATGAACCCGGGACAGTTTACTGGACAGCAGCAGTTTTCCTCCAAGGCCAGTCCAAACCAGGCCTGCATGCAGCCGGGGATGTATGGGAGATCCGGTTACCCTGGAGGAGGAGGATTCGGGAACAGGTCAGTTTGTTTCTTCATCAGATTTGGAGAAGTGTTGCATTGCATCAGTGTCTCAGCAATGGATGCTCTGCAGTGAATGGGTGCCGTCAGAATGAGAGTCCAAACAGCTGATAAAAGCATCACAATAATCCACAGCACTCCAGTCCATCAGTTAACATCTGGAGAAGACAAAAGCTGAAACACATCCAGCATTAAGACATTTTTAACTAAAATACGAGTCCATAATCCATAATAACACTTCCTCCAGTGAAAAAGTGTTCTTGTGTGAATCAGGAGAGAAATCTGCACAGATCAAGCAGCGTTTAAACAGCTCTAAACACATATGTGGCTGGATTTTGATGTGAGAGACAACAGCAGATGCACTTTTTCACTGGAGGAAGCATTATTATGGATTATGGACTCGCATTATAGTTAAAAATGTCTTGATGATGGATTGTTTCAGCTTTTGTCTTCTCCAGATGTTAACTGATGGACTGGAGTGCTGTGGATTATCGTGATGTTTTTATCAGCTGTTTGGCAGAGCATCCATTGATGAGCAAGTGATTTGCTTTCCTTGCAGATCGTGTAATAATCATAATAAACACGGCCTTAGGTTTTGTCTTTAGAACAATTTAAAGAAAAAAGATAACATGTTTTGCGTAAAAACAATATTCTTACCTTTATTAATTTATCCTTAAATTAAAAAATGAGAAGTAAATAGCAGTTTTGTAGAACATTTCATGAATCCCAACTCTTTCTCTCTTGTGCAGTTTTGGGGGCGGTCCTAACCACACAGGTGGGATGGGCCTGCCTGCACAGACACACCCCCCTTCTGACTTCAGCCAACCAGCTGCTGCTGCCGCCGCCGCCGCTGTGGCTGCTGCTGCTGCTACGGCGACCGCTACAGCCACGGCGACGGTCGCCGCGCTACAGGAGACGCAACACAAGGACATGAACCAATACGGCCCGGTGAGGGAGTGTCTATAATCATCAGATTAGTTGGATTGTTATTTTTAATTGAAAGAATGAGTTTGAACAAAGCATTTTGTTTGTTTGTGTTCTAGATGTGTTCCTCCTTTCAAATGGGACCAAACCAGGCTTACAGCACTCCGTTTGTGAATCAGCCCGGCCCCCGGGGGCCCCCTGCTCACCCTGGGGCCATGAACATGGGGCAGCCACGGGGCCAGATGGGGCCATGTGGGGGTCAGAGGACACCCCAGCAGGGCTACGGGCCACGGCCAGTGCAGGGGGCGAAGAGACCGTATCCTGGAGAGGTGAGGAAAACAGCTTAGGTGTCAGATACAGCACTGGATATAATGCATTATTAAGTTACATTGAAAAGATTGGCTTAATTTATGTTTTCTGAAACTTAACATGGACAAAACTTTTTTATTTTTATTGATTTTTATTGGTACTCCGTCACTCTCTAGCAATATTCCTACTAATTTCACCTGTGAGATTGCTGGTTCTTTAACTAGTCGAGGTTAATATGGGATTTAGAAAGTAATTAGTAATTAATGATGCAATACTTTTTAGAGAGTAATTAGTACAGTAATATAATTATTCTGTTGAAGATGTAATCTGTAGCTAGTAATTGCTTTTTTAGAGTAACTTACCCAACACTGGTCAAATATACAGTTAATTTGACTTTTCTCTACACTTTGCAATGGTTAAAATACACGTAGAATTTAGAAAATATGCTAAATATCGGCATATTATTAAATATGCATACATTTGCATATTATATCATAAATAGTGTAGACCTCACAAAAATGTTAAAACCTATATTTTTGCTTTAATATAATTATTTGAGAATTTTTTATGAAAATGAAATAATTTTATTCATATTTTTTGCATTCTGTTTCTATTATATTAAATTACAGACTATTCTATCATGTTATATTCAGTTTTTTTAAACAAATAAACAAGATAAAATGGCCCATTAAATGGCAAAAAAAATATTTTACCACAGTAATATCACAAAATTAGGCCTCTGTGCCTATTACAAAAAATGATTTAAATTGCGCAAGGTTAGATAAAATCATAAAAATCTAATTATTTTGGGTGTTGTTTGGGTGATGCAGAACACTGATGATCATTCATGCCTATTGCATCTATTATCAATACAAACACAGTTCCAGTTATTAAGCACATGATAGTAAAGATAGTGAGTGGCTGTCTGTTTGTGGTGTTTTGTCTTTAGTGGTGATGCAGCGGACTCTGTTTTTATGTTCTTAGTTGAGTTTGAGATTTCAGTGTAGTGTCTGTTGTTCTGCAGGGGAGCTACGGGCAGCTGTGCGGACCAAGCGGGCAGTTTTCCTCTCAGCAGGGTCAGTATCTGAACCCTGCCGCCAGCAGAGGCGTCTCGTCACCGCATTACACCGCTCAGAGGATGCCAGCACAGAGCCAGACTGGCTACAAGGTCCTGCACTACACAACATCAGGCTGCCCTCCAAGACACCTTCTTTTAATAACAAAATACTTGATTACTAATTGTGACCCTGTCTGTGAAATCCAAGTCCCAAAATCTAATTATGAGATAACAAGCATCAAAGTTTGATTTCAACCATTAATTTCACTAAGGATTTCAATCTTTGACATGGCCTCACTCAGTCAATATTAAAGATATCAAGGTTACATTTTCACAGAATGTTCTACGTCTTTATGAAGGATGATTTAATGTAGAAAACAGTAAATCACAAAAAAAATGACTTTAGCTGGGTTTTCACAGACAGGGTCACAATTATGTTTTATTAGAGGCGGGGGTAAAAATTTAGATTCTTGAAATATACGATTTTTAAATCATCACCAATATGAAAAATCTTAGTATCTTAATGTATTTTATGTTAGACTTTATAATACAAATGTGTGTGTGTGTGTGTGTGTGTGTATATATTTATATAATTAATAATAATTATAATAAAATAATGAGTACATGATTTGTAAGTGTGTTACATTTAAGTGTTACATTTCTTAAAATAATTTTTTAATAATAATATAATTATTATAATGTATTTTATTATGTTACATTTTATGATACGAACATATAAACATATTTCATTACACTTTATTTATATAAAATTAATCATTATTTATTATAACAAATTATAATAAAGTGGTCATTAAATGATTGATACAATAAAAAGTAACGTAATACTGGACTACAAAAACATTTACATTTATTTTATTATGTTAATATAATAATTTATTTTATTACTATTGATTATTAATAGTAATAAAATAATTTATTATAATGTATTTTATGTTAGACTTTATCATACAAATGTGTGTGTGTGTATATATATTTATATAATTAATAATAATTATAATAACATAATGAGTACATGATTGCTACAGTAAAAAATATCATCTATTTTTATTGTTTTATAATAATAATAATAATAATAATAATAATAATAATTTATTCTAATATATTTTATATTTTCGTAATAAAATGTTCAAATTTTATTAAAATATATTTCAGTATAATATAGCCAAAACAATCCAATCTCATAATACTGACAAGCTGATTGAGTGTGTCTCTGTCTCTGTCTCTGCTACAGGAACCCAGCAATAACTTCAGCACGGGAAACTTTCATTACAGTGGGGTACGTTAGTTAGATGTTCCGTCAGCAGTTGATTTATTCACAGTTTCAGGTGTTTGTTTACAGGTTGTGATTTCTTGTGTTTGTAGCCTCCGCGGCCGATGGGCAGTTACCCTCACTCTCCATTACCGGGTGACCCCACGCCCCCCGTGACCCCAGGAAGTAATATGCCACCGTATCTGTCGCCAAACCAGGACATGAAGCCCTCGTTTCCTCCTGATATCAAACCTAACATTAATGCACTGCCGCCTGCTCCAGGTATGAGCCTCTACATCACCATACGTCATTTTGGCCACACTGTTAAAAATTATTTTCCTGTGTGGTTTTGTCTTGTTTCCAATACGTCTATACATTCTTAAATGTGTCCCTGCAGCACAAAAGCAGTGTTAAGTCGCTGGGGGATATTTGTAGCAATAGCCAACAATACATTGTATGGGTCAAAATTATCAATTTTTCTTTTATGCCAAAAATCATTAGGATATTAAGTAAAGATCATGTTCCATGAAGATACTTTGTAAATTTCCTACCGTAAATATATAAAAACTTAATTTTTGATTAGTAATATGCATTGCTAAGAACTTCATATGAACAACTTTAAAGGCGATTTTCTCAATATTTAGATTTTTTTGCACCCTCAGATTCCAGATTTTCATACAAAACCACACATCAATAGAAATATTATTTATTCAGCTTTCAGATGATGCATAAATCTCAATTTAAAAAAATTGACCCTTATGACTTGTTTTGTGGTCCAGGGTTACATATTAAGATACATTTACTTGAGAAGCAAAATGATTGTTTAGAATATCGAATCATTAAATAGGCTTAATCTCCTTGTTGTTTCCTAGATAACCCTAACGAGGAGCTCCGGCTGACGTTCCCGGTTCGGGACGGTGTGGTTCTGGAGCCGTTCAGACTGGAGCACAACCTGGCCGTCAGTAATCACATCTTCCACCTGCAGCCCACCGTCCACCAGACGCTCATGTGGAGGTCAGTGGGATTTTTAAATCGTCACCATGATGACAAATTGATTTTTAAATTCTAATAAAATTATTATAATGTAACTGTACTGTAATACTGAACTCCACACAACTGTTTTAATTTATTCTATTTTTTAAATAATTTAATTGATCATAATTAATCATAATTATAATAATAAAATGTAAGTAATTTATTATAATAAATTCTAATAAAATAATAAAATGCTTATAAAAAATTAACCTTAATACCGGGTTACACACCACTGTTTTAATTTATTATAATTTTTTATTATTTTAGTATTTTATACTTTATTATTTTATTATTTATTATAATATATTCTAATAAAATTATGATAAAATGATTGATGCAATAAAAAAGTACTAGACTGTAAACCACTGTTTTAATTTATTCTCAATGTTTTTATTTATTATAATAATACAATTAAGAATAATTTATTATATTGAATTCTAATAAAAAAGTATTGATGCAATTTAAAAGGTAACTGTAATTCAGGACAACACCACTGTTTTATTTATTATACATATTTAAATTATTTTATTATAAATATAAAATTAATAATAATTTATTAATTTTAGTATATTATATTTTATAATATACATTTTGTTATATTTTATATATTTGATTAAAGTATCTTCTTTTTTCTTATTACAGTACTTTTAGAATAATTTTTTATAATTAAATATTTAAAGTTGATTAAATATTTAAACATGCTGATCATTAAGAGTCAAAGTATATTTATTATTTTATTTATTAATTTATTATGTTTTATTTAAATGTCTATATATATATATATATAAGGGTTCGTACAGGTGCTTGAAATCCTTCAAATTGCAATTGCATTGGTTTTCTAATAATGAATGAGAGTCCAATTGCTTTATTACTGAATAACGTAGTTTACTTTTTAGACAAAATGCCTTTTGCATAAAATAAAAACAGCTCCTCTCGATTCTGCTCGTGTGGCTTTAGTGTGATCCGCCGGTCTTTATTATATAAGCACATATATAACCTCCCGATAAACACATGTCGGGAGGTTGTTGCTTTAGTCAGCGTTGGCTTGAAAACGACAAATACAAATTCATGGTTCGAATAATGTAAAGTCTCCTGTAAAGTCTGATTTTTTTCATGGGAGAGTCTGCGCTTTCAAGCCGTGTAAAAGGTTAGCAAAAATGCCCCTCCTCAGTTAAACTAAATAAGTTAAGACTGTCGCGACTAAAGTGAAATAATAAAATAAACATTTCAAAGTCAAAATGCAGCACGGGTTTTATCAAAATGCAGCACGGGTGTTTTCATATGAATGCATCTCTGAAGTGAACCGACTGCCTTCAGAGAAGTTTCAATGGGATTTTCGTTTCATCTGACCGACGTATAATGTCTGATAAAGTAGCATTTGTGAGCACAGCTGCTTTGTGTAGCGACGGCCGTTACCGGGGAATCCGCTGTATTTCTGCAGTTCCAAAAGCGCCACCTGCTGGCAGACAGAACCTCACGTTTTAGCCTTTAAACTATTTTTAAGAAATAAAGGAAAGGGATGAGTCAAAAGTGTAAAGAATTATTTTAACTTAAAGCACACAGACATCTTACTTTTTTTAGATTTTTGAAGAAACATTAGCTTTTTGTTCTGAACAAAAACAGCAGATGGACTTATTAAAAAATGCAAATTCATCTTCTGCCACCAGAGCCGCTGAAAAACAAAATCATTCTTTACACTTTTGACTCATCCCTTTTCTTTATTTCTTAAAAATATTTTAAAGGCTAAAACGTGAGCTTCTGTCTGCCAGCAGGTGGCGCTTTTGTAACTGCAGAAATACAGCGGTTTAAAGTGCTGGGAAAGCTTGAAAGTGCTTGAAATTGAATTTGGAAAAGGTGTAAGAAACCTGATATATATATATATATATATATATATATATATATATA
>NW_015505377.1:740515-755120 GCF_001515645.1 Sinocyclocheilus grahami
ATTTTTAATTTTTAATTTCAATAATATTGAATCTGGAAGCTAAATATTGTAATATCGAATCAGGTGGTTTATGCCAGTTCCCAGCCCTGTGTTTTATTAGCACTTTACTATCACAAATACGTACATACACACACACACGCGAATAAATATATAAAAGCAGCCAGACAGAGTCTTCCTGTTCAAATCCGTGTGTGTTTGTGTCTCAGGTCTGATCTGGAGCTTCAGTTCAAGTGTTATCATCATGAAGACAGACAGATGTACACGAACTGGCCGGCGTCGGTGCTGGTCAGCGTCAACGCCACACCGCTCACTATCGAGCGCGGCGACATCAAGACTTCCCACAAACCCCTGCACCTGAAGCACGTGTGTCAGCCGGGCCGAAACACCATCCAGATCACCGTGACGGCCTGCTGCTGTGTGAGTTACACACACACACACACACACACACACAGTCCTCTTGTGCTCGTCTGGTGAGTGTTGCGTGAGCGTCTGCGTTGTGTTTTCTCTGCAGTCGCACCTGTTTGTCCTTCTGCTGGTTCACCGGCCGTCGGTTCGATCGGTGCTGCAGGGTTTACTGAGGAAGAGACTCCTCACCGCCGAACACTGCATCACTAAAGGTATCGCTTCAGTCTGTCTGTCTCTCTATTGGTCAGTCTCTGTGATTCGTTGTGCATTCATGAGCCTTCATTCTCTGTCTCTCAGTGAAGAGGAGCTTCAGTAGTGTGGCTGTGTCTGTCGGTGATGATGGAGTGGAACAAACGGCCATCAGAATCTCTCTAAAGTGTCCAATCACGTTCAGACGCATTCAGCTGCCGGCGCGAGGCCATGACTGCAAACACATGCAGGTCCGGAAGTCTTTTAAACAGCCTAAACGCTTGCTTGGATATCGAATGCATGAGCCACTAGAGGGGTTTTTACAAAAAATGATTTTACTAAATGTATTTTTATGGCTGTTAATGGCAAATCTGCTTGGGAATGATATTTATTTGGAAAATCACTACAAATACGTTTTAACTGAATTTAAAATATTTCTAGAATTAGTCTAAAAGAGGGTAGAAAAAGATGCAAATAAAATCCTTAATGCAAAGTCTGGATTTTACATGTTCTATAAAAATATTTTTTATATAATTTGCTTTGCCTTCAGTAAAGTATAAAATATATAAAAAATAAAAAATAGCAAAAATGTCTTTATTTCATTTAGAAGAAAATAAATTCTCACACAGTATAAATCACACAGAGTTTTTACATACCAATTACCATACCAACACTACCAAATTGTAATGCTCACCAAGGCTGCATTTACTTGATCAAAAAATACAGTAAAAACAGTAATATTGTGAAATATTATTACAATTTAAAATAGCTGTTTTCTATGTGAATATCTGTTAAACTGTAATGTATTCCTGTGATGCACAGCTGTATTTTCAGCATCATTCCTCCAGTCTTCAGTGTCACATGATCTTCAGAAATCATTCTAATATGCTGATTTACTGCTCAAGAAACATTTCTGATTATTATCAATGTTGAAAACAGTTTTTTGTGGAAATTGTGATACATTTTATTTTTCAGGATTCACAGATGAACAGAAAGTTCAAAAGAACAGCATTTATTTGAAATAGAAATCTTTTGAAACATTATAAATGTCTTTACTGTCACTTTTGAGCAATTTAATGCACGTTTTCTGATTAAAATGATTTATTTTAAAGTAATAAAGTATTAAAAAGGGAACAGGATCATTATATTTGGGGGTCAAAAATAATATTTGACATCATAAAAATGTCTACGTTTACATATAAGTGTGGTAATGTTGTCTAAACGTTGTGTTAATGTTGTGATAATGTTCTCTTGCAGTGCTTTGATCTGGAGTCTTATCTAGAGCTGAACTGTGAGCGGGGCTCATGGAGATGTCCGGTGTGCAAGTAAGCTCCTCCAGTCACTCCTCAGATCACGACTGAGATGCTTGAGTGATGCAGAACTGATCTTCTGTTTGTCTTCTTCAGTAAAGCGGCTCTGTTAGAAGGTCTGGAGGTGGATCAGTACATGTGGGGGATCTTGAACGCTCTTCAGAAGTAAGTCAACATTTAGTGCTCGCGTTGTATAAATGTCTTTACTGTCACTTTTGAGCAATTTAATGCACGTTTTCTGATTAAAATTATTTATTTTAAAGTAATAAAGTATTAAAAAGGGAACAGGATCATTATATTTGGGGGTCAAAAATAATATTTGACATCATAAAAATGTCTACGTTTACATATAAGTGTGGTAATGTTGTCTAAACGTTGTGTTAATGTTGTGATAATGTTCTCTTGCAGTGCTTTGATCTGGAGTCTTATCTAGAGCTGAACTGTGAGCGGGGCTCATGGAGATGTCCGGTGTGCAAGTAAGCTCCTCCAGTCACTCCTCAGATCACGACTGAGATGCTTGAGTGATGCAGAACTGATCTTCTGTTTGTCTTCTTCAGTAAAGCGGCTCTGTTAGAAGGTCTGGAGGTGGATCAGTACATGTGGGGGATCTTGAACGCTCTTCAGAAGTAAGTCAACATTTAGTGCTCGCGTTGGACGTCTTGGAAGCCAGACCAGCTGGTTTATAAGGTGGCCGAGAAAGCTCAACGCGCTGCAAATGAAAAAAACACATGCAAATAGAAAAAGCACCTGCAAATTAAGAAAACATCTTCATCAGTTTGACAGCACATGTGCTGCAGATACTCACAACACAGACAATAACAGAAACACGTTGCAAATACTCACAACACAGACCACCTGACTGGGACATGCTTATCAATGTCTACTCAAAAAGGTGAGATTTTATATGATTCCTTAGCTTTTTTATTTAGCCTAAGTAAGCTGACGAAATGCACAATCACTTTAACTGAGAAACTTCCTTTACAAAAATGAACCATGCTTTTACTATTAAAATAAATAAAGAGGAAAAATAAATGGCCTATATATATACAAATTGTATATTTTTTTTAATAAAAATTGTATAGTTAATAGTATTAATGCATAGTTAATGCTATAGTTAAATCATTAAAAACACTAACCATAGTTTAACCATGATATTTTACTACACTTTTACTATAATAAAACCATGGTTTTGTGTTTGGTTGTGATTGTTTGCAGCACGTTTCTGTTTTTGCTTATTTTGTATTTGCAGCGCATGTGCTGTCAAACTGATGAAGATAAATAATATTAATTCGCTGGTGCTTTTTCTGCTTGCGTGTGTTTTCTGAAGTTGCAGCGCGTTGAGCTCTCTTGGCCTCCGTAGGTTTAGGTGTTTTGCACAGATGTACTTTCTGTCGTTGCAGCTCAGAGTTTGAGGAGGTCACGATAGACCCGTCCTGCAGCTGGAGGCCGGTGCAGATCAAATCTGAGCGGCACATAAAGCAAGATCCAGACGGGTTGATGTCCAAGCGTTTCAAAACCATGAGTCCCAGTCAGATGGTGCTGCCCAACGTGATGGACATGATCGCTCAGCTCAGCCCGGGAGCGTCTCCGTACCCCAACAACAGCACTATCCAGTACATCAGCCCAGGTGCGGCCCATTACCCAGAAGCACTCATGATGGGCACTCTATAGCTGTGTCCGAAATCGCTCACTCGCTCACTAATCCCTATATAGTAGGGATGTAACGATGAACCGCGAGCCGGTTGAAAATCGATGCAAATATGTGTCCCTGCAGCACAAAAGCAGTGTTAAGTCGCTGGGGGATATTTGTAGCAATAGCCAACAATACATTGTATGGGTCAAAATTATACATTTCTCTTTTATGCCAAAAATCATTAGGATATTAAGTAAAGATCATGTTCCATGAAGATATTTAGTAAATGTCCTACCGTAAATATATCAAAACTTAATGTTTGATTAGTAATATGCATTGCTAAGAACTTCATTTGAACAACTTTAAAGATGATTTTCTCAATATTTAGATTTTTTTGCACCCTCAGATTCCAGATTTTCTAATAGTTGCATCTCTGCCAAATATTGTCCGATCCTAACGAACCATACATCAATGGAAAGATTATTTATTCAGTTATTAATGAATTCGGACACGCTGTCGCAGACATATGTACTTTTTACTTTATATTACATGTACCTTATTTTAGAAAATAACATTAATAACAACAACACTCAAAATGACTTTATATTGTAATTATACATACCTCCGCGTCAGCTTTGTGGTTTCATCGATGGTATATTATTCATTTGTTTTGTAATGCTTATATGTTCATAATCATTAAATACTATTAAAATACTGTCAACAAAAATAAACACACATTAAAGCATGTTCATAATTTTATGTATTTATTATTTGTAGTATCTTGAAACTCTCCCGAGCAGTATTTTGTGCTCAGATAAGATAAAAATAGGCTTAGAGCGACTCATTTTACATCAGAAAGAATTCTCTACCTACAGGTGATCTCTCATTCGAACTCTATTCCAGCTCATCAGTTCTCCGCATTGGATTGTGGGAAATAGTGCTTTAGTGAGTGTACATCAGTCGAAATCAGAATGCATTGTGGGTAAAAAGTAGTGAACGAAGGAATGAAGTCGTTCAGCACTACAGAATGGCTGACAACCGATATAGTGCACTATATAGGGCATAGGGAGCAGTTTCGGACACAGCTTATGTAAATACAAATGTACACGTTCTTATGCAACCTCTGTTTCCCAGGCAACCGTTTCCAGGGCCACAGTAAGTTTGGTGACTATCCCCATGGCAACGCCGCATCATCATCATCAGTGAGTGAGTTCGTTCAGGGGCCACACCCCCCCGCTGACCTCTCGACCTCTGAGAGCCTGACACACACGCTGCAGGATACCGTGAGTCTCTGAAACACACACACACACACACAGCAGGTGTGGTCCGTTCTTCGTCTGTCGCTAATTTGATTGTTGACGATTTCGCTTGATCTCTGATTGGTTGGTTCTTCGAAGCTCATCCTGGAGTTGCTGTCATAGCAACAGGTCCGTAAACAGCTTATTTCACGTAAACAGGACTAGATCGCATCTTTTTAAGCAGAATTGATATTTAAAATCTGTCCCAGCCACTGCTGCTTTATTAGAAGAGTACCCTACTGATCCAGGGACAGTCATTTACAATAATAATCATTTACAAATTAATTCGAAAATAATATTATAATGTTACGTAATCTATATTAGTATAGACACAGCCAGTTTTACTCATTGAAATATTTATTCATGATAAAATAATAACTTTATAATTGTATACGAGTCTTACACACATGCTGTTCAGTTAATCTGAGTCGTGCATTAGTTTGAGTGATGACAGATATTATATATATATATTATATTAATTAAATGAATTGATAATTACAATATTGAAATAAAAATGTAAAGCCTGTACAAATATAAATCGTGAATATAAATAATTGTGAATTTTAATATAATAAAAACAGTGCACATTTCATTTATGTGTTATAATAACATTTATGTAGTTTTGTTCGCTTGGCTGTTTCCAGAAATGTGTCAGGTTTTTTCGTCAGGTGTCTTTTTTAATGATAAGATGTCGTTACGTTGCTGTCTCGCCGCAGCCAATCGCTGCGCTGCTGATCGCTGCTGATCGCGGTCTCGAGTATCCATGCATCTGCTCTTTACGGGGAACACGAGAACACACACTAATCAAATATGCTAATTCGTTTGAAGAACCAAATTAGCCAGAGATCAGTTATGAGGATTAGAAGATCCGGCATCTTTCAGATCATCTCAGATGTATTAAGCGAGGAACGAGGAACGGGCCCCTGATGCAGTTCAGTCGGGTTTAGTATTATTTGCATTCAGGATGTTCTGTACTTATATTTGTGTTATGGTCATTTTTTTTTAAATATACACAGTTTTGTATAAATACTGTTTATCTTTTTTATAATTTTTTGCACTGTTAT
Source organism: Sinocyclocheilus grahami (assembly GCF_001515645.1). Lineage (NCBI taxonomy): Eukaryota > Metazoa > Chordata > Actinopteri > Cypriniformes > Cyprinidae > Sinocyclocheilus > Sinocyclocheilus grahami. The sequence continues at coordinate 746,415 of NW_015505377.1, forward strand.
TGTAGCTTTTAATGTAGTTCTTTTTTATTGCTTTTTTAATATTCTGCCTTACAAAGGATAATTATAATAATAACTTTATTTGTTTAGTTAGCCGTTTGTTAAATATATATATATACTATAAAATAAACAACTAATTAAATTAAAAGTTATTATTCTAATTATCCTTTGTAAGGCAGAATATATAAATATTAAAAAACAATTAAAAGCTATATATATTATATATATGTAATATGAATATATTTTTTAGTTTATTTCCTTTTTTTGTTTATTTATTTTAAACTATTGCACTTTTACTGTAGATTTTATCATACTTTTAGTCTTTTTTATTGTTTTAATCACTTTTATAATTTGTTTTTTAATGTTTGTATATTTTGTCTTACAAATAATAACAATAAAATAACTTACATGAATAAATAAAATAACTTTCATTCAATAATTTCATTATTGATAACTGTTTTGTATATCTGTAACCTGAGAGAAATTGTTTGAATTAGAAAAAAGAGATATTTCTTTTTAATCAGATGATATGATAAAACGTGATACATGAAACATTGATATCAGCCAGTGCCAATATGTTATGCATCCTTAATTTATAAATCTTTCAATTTACTCTTTACTCAATTGTTTCTGTATAAATACTATTTTTACAGTACTTTTTTTTTTGTTACCGAATGAATTAGAAAACCCCTGGAATTTCTTCTTAATCATATGATGCAGTAATTTAAAAAAAGGTTTATATCAGAAAATAGCAGTGTTGAGTATCCTTAATGTCAGTTCATGCGTGTTTTCTGTTTTCTGTCACAGATGCTTCACCCCCTCAACACAGATCAATCCCACAATGCTCTGCAGCACGGTATGCAGCCGTTACATCACAGCGGCCCGCCCCATGCCTGCAGGCCGCCGCCCAGCCAGCGGAGCTCCGCCCCCCGCGGCCACATGCACCCAGAGATGACCTTTAACCCCTCGGCCAACCTGGAGGGTCAGTGTGGAGGTCCGAGCAGCGCAGACATGCGCGAGGCCTCCTTAGATGTGAGTTCAGACTGACTCCAGACACTTTTGATCTTGATTTCATTAACATTCATATGTTTATAACCTGTTTTAACGAGAAAAAATATATATTTCTGATCAAATAATGCGATAATTAAAAAAGCACTGATATCAGCCAATACTAATATGTTGCACATCCATAATTTATAAATATTCATCAATCAATGTATATTTTAAATGTACGTGATTTTGTATAAATACTATTTTCACTGTACATTTACATTTTTTGTTTAAATTATATTTTGAATGCTTTTTTGATATTGATATTTTATATTTATATTATATTATTTATTATCTTTATTAGAGCTTTTGTATATTTGTATATTCTGCCTTACAAATAACAACAAAAGCCAACAAATAATAATAAAAATAATAACTCAAATATATAACAAAATAATAATAATAATAATAATAATTCATGTTCATTGTTTTGTATAAATACTAATTTTACATTACATTTTATATATTTATATATATATTATATTTATATTGTTTATATATTTCCTTTTTGTTTATTTATTTAAATCCTTACACTTTTATTGTAATTTTTATTGTGCTTGTTTTAAGATTTTTTTTATTGTTTTTATGATTTATTTTTCTTTACATTTGTATATTCTGCCTTGCAAATAACAGAAACAAACAAAATAAAAAAACAGTAATAACAAAAACAATAACAATAATAGTAACCGTAGTAATAATAATAACAACAGTAATCTACACTATTTTGTATAAATACAAATTTTACATAAAATTTTATTTTTTTGGTTTATTTATTTCATATTTGTATATTGTACCTTACAAATAACAACAAAAACCAACAAATAATAATAACAATAATAACAAAAATATATAACAAAATAATAATAATAATAATAATAATTCATGTTCATTGTTTTATATAAATACTAATTTTACATTACATTTTATATATTTATATTTATATATATATATTATATTTATACATTTATATTGTTTATATATTTCCTCTTTGTTTATTTATTTAAATTATTACACTTTTATTGTAGTTTTTATTGTGCTTGTTTTAAGAAATGTTTAATTGCTTTTAATTGTTTTTATGATTTCTTTTTCTTTACATTTGTATATTCTGCCTTACAAATAACAGAAGAAAAATAAAAACAATAACAATAATAGTAACAGTAGTAATAATAATAACAACAGTAATGTGCACTATTTTGTATAAATACTAATTTTACATTACATTTTTATTTTTTTGTTTTGTATTTATACATTTATATTGTTTATATATTTCCTCTTTGTTTATTTATTTAAATTATTACACTTTTATTGTAGTTTTTATTGTGCTTGTTTTAAGAAATGTTTAATTGCTTTTAATTGTTTTTATGATTTCTTTTTCTTTACATTTGTATATTCTGCCTTACAAATAACAGAAGAAAAATAAAAACAATAACAATAATAGTAACAGTAGTAATAATAATAACAACAGTAATGTGCACTATTTTGTATAAATACTAATTTTACATTACATTTTTATTTTTTTGTTTTGTTGATTTATTTCATGTTTGTATATTGTACCTTACAAATACCAACAAAACCAAACCAAACTAATTTTGTGTGCTTATACTGTATATATCATTATATCTACAGCAGAAAAGCTTGCTAAGTGTCTGGTGTGTTTGTGAGCTGAGAAAAGCTTGTTTTCCTCCTGCAGCTGCTGCCGGACCTGATGAATCCAGACGATCTTCTGTCGTACCTTCCCAGCAGCAGCAGCGACGACCTGCTGTCTCTCTTTGAGAATAACTGAGACCCCAGACCCTCCACTAGCAGCTGCTCCATACCTGACAAACACAAATGCACTTACCGTCACCTCCTCTTCCTGCACAGACTACAGATTTCAAAACCAGCGTTGACAGACGAACGGATGCCGACGGTAGCATTATCTCTGCCTCCAGATTCCTTATTTTTATCTGCCAGAACGACTGATTGTCGCTCAGTGTTTTTAAAATCTTTGTCAGCAAATGAACGAGAGAAATGCGGAGCTGCAATGAACTTTGCAGCTAAATTCAGTCTTTTTGATTTTGATTTTGATAGGAAGAACCAGACAAACAATTGAAGCACAGCTCTTATTCAAAATAAATCACGTTGTTTGGAAGCGTAAAGGGGAAAAAACGGAAATCAAACTCACACCATGCAATTATCCATCTAGTTCACTTCTGTTCATAATGCAGTTGTATTATTTTTGAGAAGCTCGTGTAAATATTTGTGAATACATTTGTTTTGATTGGCCATCCATGTTTCTTCTGTCCGTGTGTGAAAACATGGGCTGCGTTCAGAATGCAATGCTATACTGAACTATACTGCGTACTATTTTATATACAAAAATTAATTATTGACAAAAGCTTGAAATTACGAGATAAAAAGGCAAAAAACTGACTGTATTATAATTTTGACTTTTTTAATCTCATAATTTTGACATTTTATGTCCTCATTTTGACTGAGTATGTCATAATTACAACTTTGAAAGTAATTTCATCCCATTTTCACCTCATAATTATGACAGTAGTGAGTGGAAATTACACACACACACACACACACACTCTCTCTCTCACACACACACACACACACACACATATATATATATATAAATGGTATGTAATTGTGAGCGCAGCCTGTGTTACTCATCATGCGTTTCACATCCAGAAGGAGTGATACATAAAATGCTAAAAAAAATACACTTCCATTTAAGAAACCAATAATATGTAAAGCTGTCGGAGGCTCAGCTAAGGACACTTTATTGATATACAGACTTTCATGTTAATATGAGAAATATTGTTAATATGTACAAGTAAATATGACAGCCTTATGTGAAATAAATCTATACAGGCTTGTTTATTTGTAGAAAGGGCTTTTAATATTATTGTTTGCTCTGTTTTGTTTTGGTAAATTATTTTTTATTGTTCTTATGCTTTAACGCTTGTTCTGATGGTTACATCGCGTGGCAAAAAGTTATACACATGCAAAGAATTTTTGAGTCTTCCCTTTTTTATGAAAGAGACGGATGATTTTAATATCTGATTCTAAAAGACTTTTATCTGTGAAATCATTGAGGCTGCAGCTCTAAGACGCATCTCACGCACACAATAAATGGTTTTTCTGTGTGTCGCCATGTTTATGTTTATCTCTGAGATCACGGCTGTCATTATTTCACACGGCGTGAAGCAGAAATAAAGCATCTGATTGTGATTCTTTGCTGATTCCTGCAGATCTGTACGTGGATTCATGAATTGATCAGCAGCTCATACAAACGTCCTCAACAGACCAAACCTCAATAAACTCCGATATTTATTGTTATTACGCTGAATGATTGATTCCATGAGTTCATGAACTGCTTTCGGTGGATAATCATTTACTAACGTTCAGTTCAAATTTCATTTTTGCCGTAACTGAAGTCTGTTTTAAAAAAAAGAAACTATATGTCTCGATATATCATTGTGCATTAATGACAACATAAACTTTGCTGATGATAAAGCTCAAATAAATAAAAAAACATTTTATATATTTATTATATTTGGATTATTTTAGTATATTTTCATATTTAACATTGTACTTTTATTTTAAAATCATGTTACTAATAGTAGGCCTAATAATATTAGGTTATATAAACATACAATTTATGCATTTTTATTTAGCTAATAATGCGTATTTGATTTTTAGTCAAACTTATATAAATATATATTTTATTTGTAAATTGCGTGACGGACGCTCCACGACGTTTATAAAGTAACGGCACCTTGACCTCATTAATATTCATAAGCCTAGCCTTCGCCATGGTGGAATATTTACAACCCGTTAAAAATGATCCAAAATATTTTACCTTATAACACTTTAGCGCGTAACATGTTTCTAAGAAAAGAAAAAAAAACAGTTAAATTATTTAGATGTAGCTGCAGCTTCTATGCGTATTTAATGTTTTTTTATATTTATTTAAATAGCTGCATTTTATGAAGTATTTATTATTTTAATTAAATTGAATCATTTTTAAGTCAAAATACTTTTGTTTTATGCTTTTATATGTTTTATATATGTTAAATAATTTATGTCTTATATGTTTATAATAGTTTTATATGAATTCACGTGAATTTATTTATTATTTATGTTTATATATTTATTATATTTTTATATTTAACATTGTACTTTTATTTTTAAAATCAGGTTACTAACAGTAATAATATTAGGTTACATAAACATAGAATTTATGTGTATTTTAATTTAATAATTCATGCGTCTGAGGGTTTATTTGATTCAGGAGTCATAAACTTATATAGATTTCTAGATTTTTTATTTGTTTTTTTAATATATATTTATATAAATAGCTACAATTTAAGACATATTTTTAACTTTTATTTTACACATATTAATTATATTTTACACATTTTAATTAAACTGAATAATTTTATTTAATTATCAAAAAAAATTGTTTTATCTTATGTTTTTATATGTCTATAATCTATTTATTCTAAAAAAAAAAAAAAAAAATTATTTTTTTATTCTATTATTTTAATCTATTTATTAACATGTATTTATTTATTGTTTATGTTTACGAATCAACATGTGACTGACACACGCGCTCGCGCTCTTAAACGCTTCCGTGAGACGCTTCAGCACTTCCTGTGCGTCAGTAACTCCGCGGCGTCGGTAACCGGAATCAGCATGTTGTTCATCAGCAACAGGTTTAAGTTGTGTTCGCTGGCGTTCACCGCCGCGCGCATGTACGCCACCGGAGCTCAAGCCAACAGCAACCCGGTGGTGTTCTTCGACATCGCGGCGGACAACGAGCCGCTCGGTAGAGTCACCTTCGAAGTGAGTGTGAGAGACGTTACGAACTCTACTATGCGGAAGGCTCAGCTTATGAATATTAATGACGCACCGCGACGTTCGTCTGTCTGATTGGCTGAAAGAACGCTGGACGCTTGACAGTTGGCGAATCAACGAATACGAGGAGGGGTTATGAATATTAATTAGATTGCGTGACGGACGCTCCACGACGTTTATAAAGTAACGGCACCTTGACCTCATTAATATTCATAAGCCTAGCCTTCGCCATGGTGGAATATTTACAACCCGTTAAAAATGATCCAAAATATTTTACCTTATAACACTTTAGCGCGTAACATGTTTCTAAGAAAAGAAAAAAAAACAGTTAAATTATTTAGATGTAGCTGCAGCTTCTATGCGTATTTATTTCGCAATGTGATTATTTTACAATATTTTAAAAGTGTTTCTCATTCATTGACCTTTAACTCTCTTCCTGAACTGTAGCTGAATGCGGATGTTGTGCCCAAAACAGCAGGTGAAGTACTTGAAAACATTTCATATTTTGTTTTGAATGTGCTTTAAAAAGACAAATGAAAGTAAAAGTCATCATTGTGATCTTCTGTGTGTTTTCTAGAGAACTTCCGAGCTCTGTGCACCGGCGAGCATGGGTTCGGATACAAGGGCTCCATCTTCCACAGAGTGATCCCACAGTTCATGTGTCAGGTGACCAGATCCTCGTCCAGATCCTCGTCTAGGTCACACGCCTGCATGAGCTTCATATGCTTTAGATTGAAGCTCTGTCCACAGAAACACATCAGACCGTATGAATGAATGATGCTTATTAAAGCGATAGTTCACCCAGAAATGAAAATGTGATGTTTATCTGCTTACCCCCGGGGCATCTGAGATGTAGGTGACTTTGTTTCTTCAGTAGAACACAAACTCCAGCCGTTGCGGTCTGTCAGTCGTATAATGCATGGCAATGGTAACAAAATCTATGAGAGTAAAAAAACATGCACAGACAAATCCAAATTAAACCCTGCGGCTTGTGACGACACATTGATGTCCTAAGACACGAAACGATCGGTTTGTGCCAGAAACCCAACAGTATTTATATAATCTTTTACCTCTAATACACCACTATGTCCAGCTGTCTCTGAGCGTGCGCACGGCCTCCGGTGCGTGAGGTGTGTACGCGCTCTGGTGTAGTTTACGCAAGTGATCTCTCGCACGTATACGTCACTCATTGTTTACACAGTGCACAAACATTGTAGGTACGACGGCTAATCAAAATGGTACTTACTTGCGCTTATCCGGATTGTTCAAACCGACTTAAAACTAAAAGATCCAGAAACCCAACAGTATTTATATCATCTTTTACCTCTAATACACCACTATGTCCAACTGCTTTGTGCGCGCGCACGGCCTCCGGTGCGTGAGGTGTGTACGCGCTCATAGATTTTTTTTTTACTCTCATAGATTTTGTTACCATTGCCATGCATTATACGACTGACAGACCGCAACGGCTGGAGTTTGTGTTCTACTGAAGAAACAAAGTCACCTACATCTTGGATGCCCCGGGGGTAAGCAGATAAACAACACATTTTCATTTTTGGGTGAACTATCCCTTTAAGTTACTCCCCTGCATGTCTTGTGTTATATTTAATGTGACGGTAAATATAACATTTCAAACAATTACAGCAGTGTAGCATCTTATGCTACCATTTCAATGCTTTTTTCCAGCATTTTACAGCATGCATGTTTTGACCTAATTGATAGACTGTATATTTGTACTTTTTCTTTAATTGCAAACAGGCTAAAATGTGCTTTGAAATGGTGAATCCTGAGCAAATGTAACCAGTTGCTTTGTGTTAATGCAGAATCCCTTTAATGATCCGTGTGAATGAAACCGTGTTGCTCTTGCTGTCTTTACAGAAGAACCGCATTAACTCTGCATGACTAATTTCACATTTGATGACGAATTGTTTCATACTGCCTCGCATGGGATTCAGTGAAAAAACGTGTGCTTTTCACGTGTTTGCTCTTCTTTACACTACTTTGTGTTTGTCTTAGGGAGGAGATTTCACAAATCACAACGGAACCGGAGGAAAGTCCATCTATGGTCCGAGATTTCCAGACGAGAGCTTCAGACTGAAACACACCGGCCCAGGTAAAACTCTCTTAAATGTGTTTGCTTGCTTCATCAGATGCTGTGACTTTCATTCTTTGGTCTATGAATGTTTTCATGTGTTCTTGGTAAACGTCAGTGAGTTCGCTGTACAAAGATCATCCAGGGTTTCTGTAGGAACGTGTCGACGCCTCTAGGTGGCGCTATAAGAGCTGTTAAAAGCCAACTAGTGCTACTGTTAACTAAAACGATTACAAGTGCTTTTATTAATTGAGATAAAAAATCTAAAATATTAAATGAAACCGGACACTAAATTAGAAATGTTGGTTTAGCAACTAACTGAAAAGTTCTAAAATTGCTCAAACTTAAACTGAAAACATTATCAAATAAAATAATTTATAATGTATAATGCTTTAATTTAAAGAAGCTAAATAGAAATATAAAAAAAAAAAAATACAGAAGCACAACAAAATGACAAACTTTAATTAAAAAATATATAAAAGAAAAAAAATAAATAAAAGCTAGTTACATTTAATATTAAAACTGAAATAAAAATAAAGCAAAATAGAAATATTTTAAACAATGACAAAAGCACAACAAAATGACTTAAACGGAAGTTAAAATAAAGCTAAAAGGAAATATTTACAAGAAATGCTAATAAAAATGACTAAAACTTGAGCTGAGGGGGAAAAAAGTGTGTGTGTGTGTGTATGTGTGTGTGTGTGTGTGTGTGTGTG
>NW_015505377.1:755130-778332 GCF_001515645.1 Sinocyclocheilus grahami
TATATATAATATATAATATATAAAAACCTAGTTGTATTAATATTAAACAACAATTTTGTTCTTAAAATAATAACATACAGTAATGGTATATAAATAATACTAAAATGACACTGCTTTCTTATTTTTACCTTATAATTATAATTGTTTTAATTTTTATAATTATAATAAAGAATACTTTTAATTATTATGATCTTTTTTGTGATGTAAATATTGTATAATATATGTAATAATGTGTTTGTATGAAATTTACATTTAGTCATTTAGCAGACGCTTCTATCCAAAACGACTTACAAATGATGATGACTTACAAATATGCGTTTAAATCAGCGTCAGCCATTTAAACACCGTTGAGAACTAGTTATGACCCATACAGTTACTCCTAATGTGTTCTTTGTGTGTTCAGGTATCCTGTCCATGGCTAACGCCGGCCCCAACACCAACGGATCCCAGTTCTTCATATGCACCGTCAAAACAGAGTGGTACGATAATCGTCTTCATGAATCCGCTGTCATTTCCGGTGAATGTGATGATGTGAGAGTGTGTGTGTGTGTGTGTATTAATATTAAACAACAATTTTGTTCTTAAAATAATAACATACAGTAATGGTATATAAATAATACTAAAATGACACTGCTTTCTTATTTTTACCTTATAATTATAATTGTTTTAATTTTTATAATTATAATAAAGAATACTTTTAATTATTATGATCTTTTTTGTGATGTAAATATTGTATAATATATGTAATAATGTGTTTGTATGAAATTTACATTTAGTCATTTAGCAGACGCTTCTATCCAAAACGACTTACAAATGATGATGACTTACAAATATGCGTTTAAATCAGCGTCAGCCATTTAAACACCGTTGAAAACTAGTTATGACCCATACAGTTACTCCTAATGTGTTCTTTGTGTGTTCAGGTATCCTGTCCATGGCTAACGCCGGCCCCAACACCAACGGATCCCAGTTCTTCATATGCACCGTCAAAACAGAGTGGTACGATAATCGTCTTCTTGAATCCGCTGTCACTTCCGGTGAATGTGATGATGTGAGAGTGTGTGTGTGTGTGTGTTTTCCAGGCTGGATGGGCGGCACGTGGTGTTCGGCAGCGTTAAAGACGGGATGGATGTGGTGAGGAAGGTGGAGGAGCTCGGCTCTCGCTCGGGAAGAGCCGCCAAGAGAATCAGCGTCACCGACTGCGGAGAGCTCCAGTAGAGTCAGCAGTCGTTTCTACTGTCCTGCTGCTGATTCACAGACTACTCCATGTTCAGATGAGCCTCAAGCTCCATAATGTGAAACTCGGACACTTTCGGGTTAAAGGAATAGCCTTCATTTACTCGCTCTCGTGTCTGCAAAGCTGTGCGATGTTAAAAATTCCCATGCAACACAAAAGGTGCAAGATGTTCTTTTCCATATAGCAACAATTCACAGTGACCCAAAAGGCCAAAAAACAGCATAAAAGCTATTATATTATCGTTTTCAAAAGTCATGCAATTTTAAAGCTGCGGTCACTATTAAATGTTTTTGTGCAGAAAAACTGATTTTGTATTCCAAGGAAAAATAACACAATCTATGGGTTTGAAATGACAAGAGGATGCGTAAAAATTGTCATAACGATAGTTTTTACATGCAATAGTCCTTTACAGTAACATCCACTGTGAATAAATGTCATTTTTAACATCATTCTCAGGTAATAATAGTGTTTAATCTAGATTGAGACCTCTGGTTCTCATGCATGAATTATGAGTTTGATCAATAAAGCCGGGAGCATGATGTTTTAGTGGTTTATTTGTATTTACAGATTGATCTGCTCTTGAGAAAGAGCCATGAGAGCGTATAAGGCACATTTCTGGTTCACAGTCTGAGTTACTGTCCCTCATGTACATCAAGTGCTTTAAGAAAAAGATCTTGAACCAGTTAGATCAACTGAATCTGCGTTCACATTTCTCGAGTTTGTGTTTGAAGCCGCTTTAAAACCAAATGCACTTCAGTCTTACAAATTGGTTTTGCATTTGAAAATTGAAAATTATAAGCGAACACAACACACATGCACACGCACAGTCATCCAGAGATCTTTAAAAACACCAAAAAATAATGCTTTTGGTCTTCATTTCCAACATTTGATTGTTTTATCCATTCAGACCAGGCAGTGTTTTTTTTGCATCTTTCAGAGGATTGAATATGAGATATTATAAAGCATTTTTCAAAATCAAAGGCACAGACTTCATTCAGAATAAACGAACATTGTGTAAGTACCTTCGAGTAAACCTACAGTATTAATACTGTTAATGTTCTGATCTCTATTGCTGTCACTATTATTGTTCATGTTTTTACCCAAATACACAAACATCTTTGTGATGAACAGGCACTTTAGTGATGCGTCATAAAATCACACAATATGCAAAATGTAGAAAATAAGAGCTATCAAAATTTTCATAAGGGCATCCTATTGTCAGAATTATTTGAAAAGCCTTTTGAGCAATTACACTGACAAACCATGTAGCTTATACAGCATCAGAATCCGAGATATTAATGCATTTAATATGCAGAAGGCTGATCGGGTCGTTCCTGTTCTGTTCTCGTGACCATCATATATGCTGGAAAATCACTATTTAAAAATGCAAATCATAACAGTTTTCACTGAGCACAATTTCTCAATGAAGCTAATAATGGGGTGGATATTAAATCTTTAAAAAATTTTGAAATTATCAAAATATTTTAATGACGACAACATTATTTTAATTCATCGTCAATTTATAGTTCCTCGGTATCACTTTCCATCCTGTTAGTCTTTCATAAAATCACAAATTCTATTTCCTCGACGACATCACCCGACAGGAAGTGACATCATTTTGGAGGGAACTCAGCAGCACAAACATCAGTAAGTGTTTGATTGTCAGTGGATTCTGTGTCGATCTCTCACTCGGTGATTAACATCCGATCATCTCATTATTGTGTAGATATCCAGTATTTCTTTTGAAATAGAACAGGAATGAGCCATTGACAGTCCACAGCTTCCATTAGTCCAGACTTTACATCAAATTCATTTGACATTGATGCCCTGCCTGTAAACTATTGCCCTGAAATGTGTTTTATGAAATGCTTTAGAAGAATATTTCACATTTTCACATCATGTGAATTCACAGCGACTAACCTGATATCAAACATCCAGTACTTGCACCATTAAGTACATATATATCAGTCTGAACGGTGCATTAAAAGCTGCTGAATTGAGGGTCGATTTAAATGAAATTTTTTATATTTAAAGGTTTCATAAAATATCAGCAGTGAGTTGTGGCCTAATGTTGATTACCACAGAGAATCATTTCAAAATAACGGAGACAATTATTATTTTTTTGTTTACACAGTCATGCACTGAACTAAATTAATCGAGGTGGGTAAGTGATTTAATCATAACTGTCTCCTGTGAACACGAGTTTTAATTATGGTGCGCTGTTTACATTAACAACCACTTATTGTATTATTCAAAAATTAATTTTCAACCTGCATACTCATATTTACCCGCAGCACAGTCAGGGAGGAATCGGTGAACACTGCGATGCTGGCGTGACGGGCATCTTCGGGGGTCAGAGGTCACTGAACGCGACGGCAGTAGTATCCGAGCACCTTACACTTCTCACACAGATGCTGAGGATGTTCTTTGCTCTGGTCCGATACGTCCAGACCGTCGGGTTTCTCCAGAGGACGCTGACAAGCACAGGACAGAGTTTATCAGGTCAAAAAGCAGACAAAAGAGCAAATGGCAATACAGACGAACATGTGGTGAACATTCAAGGAACAAGAGAAGTCCGAAGCACTGAAGAGAGCTTCATCGAGTGTTTTCTAGCAGCTTCAGAACTTCAGAACCTGCCAAACAACCAGCAAAGTAGCTTTATCTTGAGCCAAAACAACACTGTTACATCTACCAGTGAAGAACTGTCTCCTTCTCCTGCTGGAGTTAAAAACTAACACATGCTCTCCAGCTTTAACGCTTCCCAGCTCGTTTTGTACAGACGCTTCAGTAAAGCGAGCAGAAAGGATCCAAACATTCACCCAGAGGCCCTTCAGGTTCCTGAGTCATCAGCAGTGATGCGAATATTTGGACGAGACAAAAGCAAAGCTCACAAATCAGTATCTTTGTCTTGTTTCCCAGTAAAAATATCCTTAAAGCAAGAAACATTAAATTGCATTAAACTGATCAATTGTTTTTTTCCTGTTTTAAGCAGAAACGTTTTGTTAGATTTACACTTTAAAGGGGTCATAGGACTTTACAAGCTGTTTGAACTGAAATGTGTGTTGGCAGTGTGTGTACACAACCACCCTATAATGATAAAAATCCTCCCAGTGTTTTTTTTTTTATCTGGTTAAATGTTTTCCCCTTTCTCAAATTGAGCCGATCTCAGGTGACATCACACAGACAGGCCCCTCCCACGATAGTTTGATTGACAGTAACGTTTCAGCACAGACTGGACTGGACTTAGCTCCGCCCCTGAGTGACTGTCATCAGTCCGCCATTGTTTCACCGCCGGTGCAGATGTAGATAAGAATGACTCCTGAGCGATTGAGGTGTTTTGTTGTTGGATGTAATAATGAACATAGCAGTCGTCATTTACTCCCGACATCTGAGCCGCTGAAGACACAGTGGATTACATTTGTTTCTGAAGGGAATTCGTCCCCGATCTACATAAATGCATCTATGTTCGCGCGAATCATTTGTGATCCAGCTTCAGCTACAGAAGAAGCGAGTGTAAGGTTTTTTAATGAATCTTTGCAAATTGCCTTTCTTAATAATATGCTAATTAGCAAGTTTCACGATGAATGCAGCTAAAGTAAACAGTCTCTCTGAGAGCAGCTCGGAAGAGAGGGGCGGAGTCAGCAGAGCTCATTAACATTTAAAGGAAAATGCTACAAAACTGCTTGCTCTGAAAAGAGCTGTTTTTGACAGGGTAAAAAATGTTTTTTACACTACCATTGAGAAATTTGAACCAAACTATGTTACAGACTTTTCATTAAGACCCTAAAGAATCATATCAGCTTGTGGAAAATGGGCATCCGATGACCCCTTTAAATCATTTACCAATGGGGTAAACAATAATTCAGTTGTTAAATCTCGTGTCATTTTGCTAAAGTATCTTGTTTTAAGCCAGGGTTGTTATAGTTAAGTAAAAATAAAACCAAAGATATTTTTGTACTTCAAACAAAATAAATCAAATTACACTAAACAATATTAGTAAAACATGATCAAAACTTAAAGTGAAAACAAAAATCTCATTTAAAATATGAACAGAAACTATAACAGTACATCAATGCTACTAAAATAAGACCTATAAGATCTATAACGTGGGCTGTTTTCTAGCATCTGTTGACCTGTTTGTGAGGATAGACGTTGATGTGGCATTTGATGCACTCCTGACCCATGTCCGCCCAAGAGTTTCCACTCATCCACTTCCTCTTGCATTTGGGACACTTGTACTCGCCGAAACACCTCTTCTTCCCCTGATACGGCGTCAGACCCTCTCCTTTAGGACGAGCCTGCCCAGAAAACTAACACTGTTAGATCATCAGTAAATGAGAGTCATACAAACAGATGCAAAAATCAGAACACTGACATTCAAAAGATTGGGGTCAGCAAGATTTATTCATTTTTTAATAATACTTTAATTCAGTAAGGATGCATTAAACTGAGTAAAAGTGACAGTAAAGACATTTCTAATGTTAAAAAAGATTTCTATTTCAAATAAATGCTGTTCTTTTGAACTTTTTTATTCATCTGTGAATCCTGCGAAATCAAATGCATCACATTTTCACAAAAATATTAAGTGTTTTTAACACTGATAATAATCAGAAATGTTTCTCGAGCATCAATCAGCATATTATACTGATTTCTGAAGATCATGTGACACTGAAGACTGGAGTAATGATGCTGAAAATACAGCTGCGCATCACAGAAATACATTACAGTTTAACAGATACTCACATAGAAAACAGCTATTATATTATACAATTATGAAATATTATTACAGTTTAAAATAGCTGTTTTCTATGTGAATATCTGTTAAAATGTAATTTATTCCTATGAGGATATCATGAGATGTCATGAGATATCATCCGTTTTGAGTATATCTAAAAGGCAATCTTTGGTCTCATGAATCTATTATTTGTTCCTGGTCATATCACAATGAAAATAAATAAGTACACAATGTAAAGTAACTGTTTTCTATGTGAATCTCTGTTAAACTGTAATGTATTTCTGTGATGCGCAGCTGTATTTTCAGCATCATTCCTCCAGTCTTCAGTGTCACATGATCTTCAGAAATCAGTATAATATGCTGATTGATGCTCAAGAAACATTTCTGATTATCATCAATGTTGAAAACAGTCGTGCTGTGCAATATTTCTGTAGAAACCGTGATGCATTTAATTTTTCAGGATTCACAGATTAATAGAAAGTTCAAAAGAACAGCATTTAGTTGAAATCTTTTGTAACATTATAAATGTCTTTACTGTCACTTTTGATCAATTTAATGCATCCGTGATTAATAAAAGCATTCATTCATTTCTTTTATAGAAATCTTACAATCAGCAATTGTTTTAAAGCAGCTAGAACGTTTTCTAACTGTAGAAGCAATCTGTCATTGTTTTCATTTGTTTAGACCATCATTACTAGTGGTGTAGCATACTCATTTCAGATGCTAAAATCATTGTAGTTGATGCCGGTAATAAAGAAGCCATTGCAAATGTTTAAAAACCACTCAGCATAACCATATAGCAAATAATTATTTATGTTTTGCATGAGCAAACACTTATTTTTGCTCAGGACTTTTGCTTATTTTTGGAGGACACACTAGTAACAGCTACTAGTAGAATTGTCAAGTGTGTTTGCCGGCATGCCGTCAGACTTTGGAATTTATTTGCCTGTTTATGTCGATTATGTACCTGTTCAACCCTGGTGCTTTTGGCGGCCCTCTGCAATGTGGTAAAGCCATGTTGTGCTACGATCGTCAATCTCTTATAAGCATTCGGACGTCTATGTTGGCGTTGGGATCCCGGGACGCTCGTCACCGTAGTTTCGCTCATTCCGCGGTGTTGCTTTTGGTTCCTGTGGAGTTGCTTCGGCGACGGTGTTCCCAGCAAAGGAAGAAATGTCATAAAAAACGTGGGAAACGAGGAGGACTTCTGATTAAGTATAAACGATTTTGGGCCTCCCAAAGGAATTGTTTGGTGCCGCATATGGATTTTTCTTTTAAATGATTACTGTTCATCAAATAACTTGGACTTCCTTTTTGTGACTGCTTATACTTGGTGATTTTAATATACATGTGTGCTGTCCCTCTAAGCCATTGGCTAGTGAATTTTTGCAGTTGATCGATTCATTTAATTTTACTCAGTTTGTGTCAGGATCTACTCATAGAGCGGGCCATACTCTTGATCTTGTATTGTCTTTGGGTCTCTCTATTACTAATGTTGTGGTAAATGATGCTTGTTTTTCTGATCATCTGTTAGTTTGTTTTGATGCTGCATTTCCTTCGCTGAATACAGTAAGCAATAGGTCTGGCCACTTCACTCGTTTTATAGATACTTCAACTGTTCATACATTTAATGAGGCCTTTGTTGCCTCATCATTCTGTCATGATTTAGAGTTTTCTTCTCCGGATCTTAGTGTGGATGGGTATTTAAATTATTTTAATTCGGTTTGTACAGAAATTTTAGATGAGATTGCTCCCTTAACATATAGGGAATCAAAAAAAACAATCACAGCTGTGGATGAATGATGAAATCCGTACATCAAGGAAAATTTGCAGAAGGGCTGAACGAAAATGGAAGAAGGATAGGCTGCAAGTATCATTTGATATGTTAAGAGAAGCTTTGACAAATGTTCAGTCTACGGTGAAGGGTAGTCACAGCTAATCTTCCTGAGTCGAGTCTAGTCACAGTTGATCGTCATGAGTCAAATCGAGTCACAGTTTATTATCCTGAGTCTGGTCAAGTCACAGCTGATCTTCATGAGTGTAGTCAGGTCACAGCTGATCATCTGGAGTCTCGTCACGTCACAGCTGATCATCCGGAGTCTCGTCACGTCACAGCTGATCATCTGGAGTCTCACCATGTCTCAGCTGTCCGTCCAGAGTCTCGGCACGTCTCAACTGTTCGTCCAGAGTCACGGCACGCCTCAGTACGTCACAGCTGATCTTCTAGAGTCTCACCATGTCTCAGCTGTCCATCCAGAATCTCGTCACGTCTCAACTGTTCGTCCAGAGTCACGTCACGCCTCAGTTATTCATCCAGAATCACGTTGCATCACAGCTGATCATCCAGAGTCATGTCACGTCCTGTCTGTCACACCCAGTTTCTCAAGGTCAGTCCTTCGGTATCCCAGTCTGGTATCCAGTGTGAGGGATGCACCGCTGGTGTCTGCACGCACCGCTGGTATCCCCAAACCCACTCACTCTAACCCTTCTGTTCATGAACTAGTTCCCCTGTCTGAAGTGTTTTCCCTTCAATTATCTCGTCTTCAATTAGTACAAAATGCTGCTGCCAGACTTTTGACTCGCACAAAGAAGAGAGAGAGAATTACTCCAGTTTTGGTTTCTTTACACTGGTTGCCTGTAGAATTTAGAATTGAATTTAAGATTTTGTTGATGGTTTTTAAAGCGTTGCATGACATTGCCCCAAAATATATTGTTGACCTATTGATTCCTTATCAAAATTCAAGAAACTTGAGATCTTCGAATCAGATGATTCTTTATGTTCCCAAAACAAAATTAAAATCAAAGGGTGATAGGGCTTTCGCAGTGGCTGCTCCTCGATTATGGAACCCTCTTCCAATGCACATCAAATCTTCCCCATCTGTGGATGCTTTTAAGTCTAGATTGAAATCGTACCTTTTTGGTAGAGCTTTTAGAATTGACTAGAAGGACCAGGTTTTATATTTTAATGTTGAATCTTGATTGTGTGACTGTATGTAATGTTGATGGAAAGCACTTTGGTCAACGGCAGTTGTTTTAAATGTGCTATTATTTTCTTAAGCTAATTTTTTATACTATGTTTTTGTAAGTAGGTGTGGCACATACTGCATGAGCTTAAAATGTCCCATAATGCATCTTAAATGTGTTGCAGTTCACTCTGGGAGTGGCTCCTGATGGAAATCTGACACAGTGCCTGTAATTCAGAGCCATATGTTTAAGTGTCAGTTTAAGATTTCCCAACAGCCCTTTTCAGACCCCATCAAATCCAGTCCACGCCTCTCATTAAAGACACTGAGGAGCATGAACATGCTGTTTTAGACTTTACTGAGCTACACTCACAAGGACTAGTAATTCAGAGAAAGTACACTTAGTAAAGTAGGATTTTTTTATTCATCAAGCATGCATTAAATTGATCAAAAGTGACAGTAAAGACATTTATAATGTTACAAAAGATTTCTATTTCAAATAAATGCTGTTCTTTTGAACTTTCTGTTCATCAAATAATTCTTAAGAATTAAATGTATCAGTTTCCACAAAAATATTGTGCAGCACAACTGTTGTCAACATTGATAATAATCAGAAATGTTTCTTGAGCAGCAGCATATTATACTGATTTCTGAAGATCATGTGACACTGAAGACTGGAGTAATGATGCTGAAAATACAGCTGCGCATCACAGAAATACATTACAGTTTAACAGATACTCACACAGAAAACAGCTGTTTTACATTGTAATACTTTTTCACAATATTCCTGTTTTTATTGTATTTTTGATCAATTAAATGCAGCCTCTGTGAGTCTTCTTTTGCAGACATTAAAAAATCGTACCAACCACAAACTTTTGACCGCTTCTGTATTTCTAACCTTTTAAAAGAAATCTTATTTCTCCTTAGGAATTTTTAACAGAAACGTCTGAGACAAAGTTGATACCTCAGTAAAACATTACAATAAGCTCCATTACATTGCTTTAACAATGAAGGAGAAATATTATTATTCCTCCAGGTAAAGAACTCTAAACACGTTTTATGAATTTGCAGTTATTGTGAGATCCATTTTTTCTGGCTGTGTTCTTCAATAACACTTTTTAAACCTTTAATATGTCCAAAAACCTGCATTTCCACAGCCAACATTTGCTCTACATGCAATACATTAAATCGACACACCTCACTGATGGCAGTGAACCAGCCTTACAAGAACGCCAAAGTGTGAGTGCATGCATTATATCTGGAGTTATATTTTATACATATTATATTTATATGCTCTTAAACATTGCTGTTTTTATAGTTGCACTGCAGGTACTACAGTGGTCAAACCCTGACATTATATTACATTGTTTTTATTTATTAAGAAATTTTGTTAAGGCACGAATTGTATGGACTTCTGTTATGATATTTTTATGGTGTTGGACATCTGACAGTATCTGTAGTACAGTAACGTCTCTGTCAAACAAACACCTACTCATGTCATTCCTGTCCGCCCCACAGCATGACAGATTTACATTCTCTGTGTTCTGGCTTAAATTCAGAGTTCTGTGG
This sequence comes from Sinocyclocheilus grahami, assembly GCF_001515645.1. Taxonomy (NCBI): domain Eukaryota; kingdom Metazoa; phylum Chordata; class Actinopteri; order Cypriniformes; family Cyprinidae; genus Sinocyclocheilus; species Sinocyclocheilus grahami. The sequence goes on from NW_015505377.1 coordinate 765,635, forward strand.
GTTTTCCTACACAGATGATGTTTTACATTATCAGAGTGGTTTAACGGAATAAAACACTGTGACAAACTGTTAAAGGAACAGTTCACCCACAAATGAAAATGTGCTCACCCTCAGGTCATCCCAGATGTAGATGAGTTTGTTTCTTCATCAGGTTTGGAGAAATGTAGCATTGCATCAGTGTCTCAGCAATGGATGCTCTGCAGTGAATGGGTGCCGTCAGAATGAGAGTCCAAACAGCTGATAAAAACATCGCAATAATCCACACCACTCCAGTCCATCAGTGAACATCATTTTTGGGTGAACTATTCCTTTAACACTCTCACATTAACACTCATTGTACAAAACTCAGTGCTATGGAGATTTGATTGGTTGCTAGTATGTTGTTATGTGGTTGCTAGGTGGCTGCTTACTAGCTCAAGTCAACAGAACCCACTTAAAAGTCTGGTCTCTAGATTTGGTTACACCCAGAAGTTTAATGGCTGTTCAGATGCTTTAATGAGATCAGTTAAACTTCATGCTTCAAACTGCCAGAAACATACTTCACACACGTAAACAAACACAGATGCATTTCCCATTGAACACCCTTAACATGCATTCTTGCATTATAGTACTCAAGTTTAACGTCTGTGCCATTAAACCAGATGCTATTTTTTACATTTCTAGCTACACGTCTATATAACTTGCTCAGTAAAACATTCAATCTGCTGCTTTACTTTTGAAAGTAAGTATTATGAATTGTGTTCTGAATGATTTTGTATTATAATTGAGCTTGTGTAGCTAGACCTTCATGTACTTGTGTGAAGTATGCTTCTAATTGAATTTTGAGGATCAGTTTCACGACTACCTGCAGAAACAACAGATGTCTTCAGCACTTTAAACTTCTTCAGGTATATTTGATCACTTTGAGGAAAGCAGATACTGGTTTATAGGATTACTGCTAAAATATAGCCAGAGGCGGACAGTACCTAAGTACATTTACTTGAGTATTGTACTTAAGTACACTTTTTGAGTATCGGTACTTTACTTGAGTATTATTTTTTCTGGAAACTTTGACTTTAACTTCACTACATTTGAAAGACAAATATTGTACTTTTCACTCCACTACATTTCCATCAAGATCCTCAAAGTAGAAAGTCGTTAGCAGCTTTGAAAGTCAGTGGGTGATTTTTTTCAGACAGTTTATCAGTAATCACTCTTGGGGCTACATGAAGTGATTTCCCAGCATTTTTTGAGCACTGACCAGTTAGTATTTATTTACTTTATTTACAACAATTCAATAATAAGAAGTTAATATTGTGGTTTATATTAGACACAATATTGTCTGATTTTGCTAAATTGTGTAAGTGAAAATATTAGCTATAAAGCCACAGGAGAACTGTTGTGCATCTCCTAAGAAAACACAAAAGGTGTTTGACTGAAGCAGCACTGCAGACCGTTCTGTGTGTGACATCAAAGTACTGCGAGAGCAATTAGACAGCATTTAAAAAAAACATTTTTTTGATGTCAAATAAGTGCTGTTTTGATTTTTTTGTTAAAGCAGTGTTGCTGCTGTAAAGTTATACAGCTACAGTTGTGTTGCTGGGTTATAAAGCAGGTTTGATTTTTTTATTTTCTTCCTTATCAGTCTGTCTTTACAGGATTTCACTGTCCACTCTGTTCAAATGTGGATGAATGGCTACACATAGATGTGTCCAGAGCTGTGTGAGATCACTACCATCCTGCTTTTGTGGGGTGTAGGGGTGTTAAATAATATTTTTTTTGTTTAGTTTTTTCCCAATAGGTTTTTAACATTCTAAAAGCTCTTTATTCCAAAGATACTACAAGCTAGTCAGTGTATTCAGCAGGTGTAATGTATTGTAAGTTGCTTCAAAGGTATTGTAAGTATTACATACAGCAATAATAAAACAGTGCATTGACACAAAAAAGGACATTTACTTTTGGTACTTAAGTACTTTTAAAAGCAAGTACTTCTGTACTTTTACTTGAGTAAAAATCTGTCTTTACAACTTTTACTTGTAATGGAGTAATATTTGACCAGCAGTATCTGTACTTTCACTCAAGTAATGGAGTTGTGTACTTTGTCCGCCTCTGAATATAGCATACTGTGAAAGGCCAGTAGAGCTTACTATGTTAGTGACTCATTACTTTAATGAGGAGCAGATTTGTGTCAGTTTTATATTCAGGGTCCAAAACCAACTCTTGCAAAGTAAAATTGGCGAGTAAATAAAAAGTCACTCACCAGTTAGGCGGTTACATAGTTGAACTATAACTGATGATTTGAACCTCAAACTATACAAATCAGAGATGAAAGCAGACCATCTACTAATGAAAGCCTGGATGTCTTTTTTGGATGTTAGGAAATTTTGTTTGACTTTTTTCTTAATTAATATTTGTCCATCAAGCCATAAAATATATCACATTACATTTAATAAAGTTTAATTAAATGCATTTTATTTCATTTTTGTTTAGTTTAGTTTATTGCACTGCATTGCAAAGTCCTGATTGCATTGTATGCACACCACATTATATTACATGTTTAAATATTAAAGCAGGCAAAGCACTGTGCAAAACTGTCATAAGGAGTTGCCTTGTATTCTTCAGGTCTTTGCTGCAGCTCGGCCAGACGTGTCCAGCTGTGATTCAGTGTTGGGTTTCAGTGAGACGAACGCTGACAGGTGGGCAGGCAAAACAAAAACAACTAAACGTCTGGATGAAAAATTCCCACCGACTCCTGGAGCAGAGATGTGTGAGGTGAACACACCGACATACGGAGATGTTTTGTGTCATAAATGTTTTCATGAATTGTGTCACAGATGGTGGAAGATCAGAGCTGTAGGTCTGAGGATTCTGTAATAGTGACTCTTTATTGATATTAATAATGCATATATATAGCATATAAAATCAGAGCAGATGTGTTATTACGGATGGTTGTTTAGCTACATCAATAACATTTGTGATGTTCTGCGGCATCAGCTGTCATGCAGAGATCATCTGACCGACATGTGAAGTGATTAAACAGAGAATAGCATTTTGGGATGGGAAAATCTGAAATCCTTGGAACTTAAATGAAGCTGTGTTTTTTCTGTGTGGTTGCTAGGGTGTTGCTAGGCAGTTGCTAAGGTATTCTGGGTGTTGCTATGGTATGCTGGGGGTTTGTTAGGTGGTTACTAGGGTGTTGCTATGCAGATGACATGGTGGTTGCTAGGGTGTTGCTATGCAATTACCAGAATGGTTGCTATGCAGCTGCTAGGGTGGTTGCTAGGATATTCTGAGTGGTTGCTAGGGTGTTGCTATGCAGTTGATATGGTGTTCTGGGTGGTTGTTACTATGCAGTTGCAAGAGTGGTTGCTAGGGTGTTGCTATGCAGTTGCTAGGCTGTTCTGGGTGGTTGCTAGTGTATTCTGAGTGGTTGCTAGAATGTTGCTATGCAGTTGTTATGGTGTTCTGGGTGGTTGTTAGGATGTTGCTATGCAGTTACCAGAGTGGTTGCTATGCAGTTGCTAGGCTGTTCTGTGTGGTTGCTAGAGTGTTGCAGAAAAACACAAAGAAATAGTTCAAATGTGTGCAGAATATGCAGTTCTACTCATTTTCTTGTCTCAATCCAAACTCTTAATACCTTTTATAATAATATACTAAATTACATGAATCTCCCAAACTCCAAGTTCTTTCCGTATGTTTTGAAATTAAAGTGACAAGTGTGTTTTGAGCTCTTTAGGAACACAATCTGATTGTCTAGATTTAAAGCAGGAATCATCATGTAACTCAATTAAACGAAGCTAATGTCTACACAGACTCAGAGTCTGATCCAGATCCATCTGCTTTGCACAAACATTTTTAAACTGCTGTCGGTAGAGCGTCCTTCCCTGTACTTAGGACATTTCTTCTCTTGTTATCATCTTTCCTGAGACTAATTAAAATGATGTGACAATAAATTTAGTGGAGGGCAAAGATCTAAATCACTTCATCTTTTTATAAAAGGTTTTCCCCCTCCGTTTCTGGAGCTGACGCACGGCTGACTGATCTGTGTTTGGCTGGATTTGGTGTCGGGGGGCTTTTTCTCATCTCTGACAGCCAATGATGTCATGAAAGGCAAGAAATTGGATCATCTTTCATAAACACAAATGCTTCATCTGGCGTTCATTACGGCTCCTCATGCGGGTGGGGTGCTTGTTGCAATGAATTTTGTAATGCAGGTCAGTTACAGTAAAAGGCTGTCAAGTAATCACACCATTGGTATCACAGAACTGGTTCATAGGGTCCTCTGGTGGCTGCTAGGGTGTTGCTATGCAGTTGCCAGGGTGCTTGCTAGGCAGTTGCTAGGGTAATCCAAGTGGTTGCTAGAGTGTTTCAATGCAATTGCTAGAGTGTTCTGTGCGGTTGCTAGGAGGTTGCTAGGGTACCCTGGGTGGTTGTTAGGGTGTTGCTATGCATTTGCCTTGCTAAGGTGTTGATATGCATTTCTTAGGGTGTTTTGTGTGGTTTTTAGGCAGTTGTTAGAGTGTTGTGGGTGGTTGCTAGATGGTTACTAGGCTGTTCTGGGTGGTTGCTAGGATGTTGCTAGAAGGTTCTGGATGGTTTGCTATGTGATTGCAACAGTGTTCTGGGTGGTTGCTAAGGTGTTGATATGCAGTTCTTAGGGTGTTTTGTGTGGTTTCTAGGCAGTTGTTGTGGGTCGTTGCTAGATGGTTACTAGGCTGTTCTGGGTGGTTGCTAGGATGTTGCTAGGTGGTTCTAGATGGTTGCTATGTGATTGCGACAGTGTTCTGGGTGGTTGCTAAGGTGTTGATATGCAGTTCTTAGGGTGTTTTGTGTGGTTTCTAGGCAGTTGTTGTGGGTCGTTGCTAGATGGTTACGGATGGTTGCTATGTGTTTGCGAGTGTGTTCTAGGTGGTTGCTAAGGTGTTGATATGCAGTTCTTAGGGTGTTTTGTGTGGTTTCTAGGCAGTTGTTGTGGGTCGATGCTAGATGGTTACTAGGCTGTTCTGGGTGGTTGCTAGGATGTTGCTAGAAGGTTCTGGATGGTTGCTATGTGTTTGCGAGTGTGTTCTGGGTGGTTGCTAAGGTGTTGATATGCAGTTCTTAGGGTGTTTTGTGTGGTTTCTAGGCAGTTGTTGTGGGTCGATGCTAGATGGTTACTAGGCTGTTCTGGGTGGTTGCTAGAAGGTTCTGGATGGTTGCTAAGGTGTTTTGCTTGGTGGATGCAATGCGGTTTAACCAACAGTGACCAGAGCATTAGTTCAGTTGTATATTATTGTTTTAAATTTTTAAAAAGTAATCTGTAAACTACACAAAATGTCTCACTGTTACAGTTTTAATAAAACTGTCTAATAAAAAGAATATCTGTGCATCATGATAGACAGGCAGTGAGTGTTTACCTGCGGACAGTCTTTGATGTAGTGGCCTTTATTGAAGCACAGGTGGCACAGGTAGTTGGGCGGAGGTATCTTGCAGGGCTTTCTGGGTTCAGAGGTCAGCGAGAGGTCAGAAAAGCTGTCCGTCAGTAAACTCAGGCCCTTGACGATGTTGTTTAACGAGCCGTAGGGAGACGAGCCCTTATATAAGTGGCTACACAGAGTCTGTAGAGAGAAACAACACATTAAACTTTTATTAAGTATTCAATGTAATATAAAAAGCATTACCATATTTAAAAGCTATATGAAATATAATATGTGGTTACAATGTCATGGGTTTAATTTCAAGGGAATGCATGAACTGATCAAATGTATACCTTGAATCAGTGTTATTTTAGTATTATTTATTTAACATTATAGTTTTTGTTAATATTCTGAATAAGATTTTAAAGAATATAATAAGCATTGTCATATATTAATTCTACATGAAATATAAGGTTATGGGTTCGATTCCCACGGAATGCATGAACTGACAAACAAATACACCTTGAATCAGTGCTGTTTTTAGTATCATTTTTTAAATGTTATAGCTTTTGTTAATATTTTAAATCAGATTTAATTTTTAATAAAATTATTTATTTTGGAAGACCAAACAAAGTATTTTCGCTTTCACAACGAAAAACACGGCGGCCTAGTGTGAGTGGAAGCTGCGGCTTAGCGTGAGCTGAGACCGAGCTAGAGTGAGCAGCGGCCGGCAGATTCGACGAAGGAGCGGCAACCACATGTGACGACCCTGGGCTGGACTCCGCTTCGTCCACGGTGAAAGCCGTTCCGGTGATCCACAGTGAAGTTGATGTATTTCCTCAGCGACCAGCACGGATCAGCTCTAGGCATGACGAAGCGGATATCGTCCTCTTTTGGAAGACCAAACAAAGTAGTTTCGCTTTCACAACGAAGCACACAGCGTCTTCACGACATGGCGGCGGCAACAATACTACAGCGAGAATAAAAGTTACGCCTTCTTTCTTTGCGTGAACATTTGGGAGGCGTTATGCAAATCTTCCCACATCGTGATGTAGACATGTGGGGGCGTGTTAGAACGAGGCGTTTTAGGTAGGTGTGGCTGACTCTTAACTTTTATAAAGAATATCTCTTTGGATTTGAGACTTTAGTCTTTGCAACTTTACAGATCTTCTTTATGCACCAAGAGCTTGTAACACTCCAAAGAGAAAGGAAAACTTGAAATCGCATCATATGACCCCTTTAATATTGTATCAATTTTGTTGTGTATTTTTTGTCATTTTTGTTATTTTAGTACTTAAAAATGTTGTCTGGAAACTAGCTGAAGTTCAGTAAGTTTGTTTTTTATATTTTATTTTATTTCAGTAACTGTTTATTTTATTTCAAGAAACAGAATTTCTTGAATATGGTTTTATTTTTTATTATTTCATATTCTTAATTTATTTTAATATGTTTAAAGTTCAGATTATTTCACATGCCCTTAGTATGTACATTTTATTAAGTATTTACTAAGTGTTTTTTCCAAACCAGTAGGTGTCAGTATTCTGTAAAGTCACTGTAAAGTTTTGCTAGTTTAGATAGAAAAATAAGAGCATAGAACATAAGCATAAACTTTTAAAATGTTACTTTCAGTATCAGACAGATAAAAATCTGTCACAAAAATCTTCCTTTAAACTGCCAGTGATTCTGTTTGTGTATACATTTCTGTTTTTGATTGTTTATAATTGTTTTGTGTGGTCTGATTTTCTTTCTGCAGATGATCTGTGTGAGCGAGAATGTTCCGTTTTCCTCGGGAAGACAGACTTTGCCACATGATTCTCTGAACCCTTTTCCTCATTCTGTCTCATGAGATTGTCCATGCTGTTCGGAATGAAATATTAGCCAACTGCTTACATATTGAGCAGTATGTACTGCATGCTCAAATCAACATGTTAATAGCATGCAATATGCAATCATTTAAACATATATTTGCATTGTATGCAACATTATGTGCATGTGTAATTCTCACATGCATCAGGGATATGCATTCATCATATCTCATATCTCAGTAAAGATCTCAGTTTTATTATGCAATAAAAATGCTAAACTTGGATGTTTTCCCGCATTGCTTATGTGGAGCCAGACCTCTAAAGCTTCAAACCTCTTCAGCAAAAACTGTGGCTTTTCATTCAGTCGTTCCCATTCAGCCTGGTCCATTTCTAAACCACCAAAGTAATGGATCATTCTTAAATACATGCAACAAACTTTGTTGTATTGTGGTTGAATGATACGTCATTTCAATGCTGTGGTCTAAAATGTTAATACTATGGTATGTTTTTGTTACTGAAAGGACTGTGCATTATTATCATGAGCCCAAATTAACAGTAAGCTAATAATTTTGTAGAGTAATTTGTAACTAAACTGCTTAGTAGAGCAGATGAACTGTTGAGGTTGACCTGAGTTCATCTCTCTACAGTAACTATAACTAACTATAGCAAGACCACATGCAGCTGTCTGAACATGTGGCTTTCATAGAAGTATCATGACACTGTACAAGAACATGCACAGAGAAAAATAAGCATCTATCTATCTATCCTATTTATTTATTTAGATATATTTTGAATTTGTATCCAATTTCAGTCATAATCAGATCTTGTAAATTCCAGCATAGAAGATATAAAGTACAGATTCTGGCTCATTTACACTATCGATTAAACAATATTAAATGAACATAAAAAAAAACAAATGGAATAAAAAAGTGCCAATTTTTTAACTATTTAAAAATCATATTAAAGTTAGCACTACAACTGCTTACAGTAATATGTACAAGACACACACACACACACAGATTATGGTTACAGTAGGCCTAACCCATGTTTTTACAGTATATGCATAGTTATCAATAAACAAAAAATAAATGACTTTTACAATACACTGACGTTTACAAATCACTAAGTTTACACTAATCTATCCTAGATAAGTTCACCTGAACTCCTGTCTAGATAGATAGATAGACAGACAGACAGATAGATAGACAGATAGATAGATAGACAGATAGATAGATAGACAGATAGATAGATAGACAGATAGATAGATAGACAGATAGATAGATAGACAGATAGATAGATAGACAGATAGATAGATAGACAGATAGATAGATAGACAGATAGATAGATAGACAGATAGATAGATAGACAGATAGATAGATAGACAGATAGATAGATAGACAGATAGATAGATAGACAGATAGATAGATAGACAGATAGATAGATAGACAGATAGATAGATAGACAGATAGATAGATAGACAGATAGATAGATAGACAGATAGATAGATAGACAGATAGATAGATAGACAGATAGATAGATAGACAGATAGATAGATAGACAGATAGATAGATAGACAGATAGATAGATAGACAGATAGATAGATAGACAGATAGATAGATAGACAGATAGATAGATAGACAGATAGATAGATAGACAGATAGATAGATAGACAGATAGATAGATAGACAGATAGATAGATAGACAGATAGATAGATAGACAGATAGATAGATAGACAGATAGATAGATAGACAGATAGATAGATAGACAGATAGATAGATAGACAGATAGATAGATAGACAGATAGATAGATAGACAGATAGATAGATAGACAGATAGATAGATAGATAGAGAGATAGATAGATAGATAGATAGATAGATAGACAGACAGGCTGTGGTGACGTCATCACCTCCGTGCGCTCGTGAGTGAAGCTGCTGCTGATGCTGGAGTTGAGATGTGAGTCCAGATCCTCCTTTGGCTTGATGCTGTAGTTCCCATCAGGCTCAGCGTTTCTCTCAGACTCCTGCAGCGACAGATAAAGCCAGTCGAAAAGACTCATCTTCCTTATGGATCAGTCCAGCTCAGAATAAACAGGTGGTGTTTGTCGATGTGTGCCAGCAGGCTGTGGCACTGTTATCGGCTCACACTGAACCCATTGTTGCTCAATGACAAGACGGGCCAACTCGTGCTGCTCTGAGGAGGAGGGTTCAACACTCGCCCCACTTTACCAATCCTGCTGTGCTCAAGGGTTGCCTCATGAATATTCATAAGCTGTGGCGTCGCCATTGGAAGGTTACCAAGAGACGTCATCATAATGTAATTAATATTCAAAAACACATTTCGAGGATTCACATGAGCGTTGGCACTAATTAATATTCATGAGCTGAGACCCTTTTTTTTTACATTTCACGCAGATATCATAAAAAAAAAACCTTCATTCATGATTTATTAAAATGAACAATTTTGTAACAATTCAACTTTTCTAGGCTATTTTTGTGTAAAGCGTGTAACGCAAGACATCCTAGAGTAAATAACATATTTATAATAACTCATTTTAACACAAATTAAATATAAATTTAAAATGAACAAGGGGAGTTTCTCTGTTTTTTATAAAATATAAATCAGACACACAAACCAGTTTTTGCACTCATTAAAACCTATTGCAATAAAGTTCTCTAAAAGCTATATATAGGCTACTATAATACAGCCAGATGTCTGGCATCCTTACAAAAACTGTAGGCTACCATGGTAAATATATGTTTTTAATAATCATAATATATTGCTTTGCATTACATTATTTTATTGTATAGTCACAAATTGACTGTACTTGTGTACAACTGCAACTGTTTTTCTAAATTTTTGATAACTGCTATTCTATTTTTCAAAGTTTAATAAGCTTCATGTTTATTTTCATATTTAAGTTACCTTTTGAATCCCAGTGTGTTTTATTGTTGTGTCAGACTTATGGAACTCATTTTGTGACTTAATTTGATTAAATCAGTTTAAAATCCGACCCTGACTCAATGCAGATTCTGCCCTCTGGTGTTCATGTCAATCTACTACAGGCTGTTTAGAGCAAAGCAGTTAAACTTTGAGAAATGTGACGCTCCTTTTGTCTCTCTCTGTGTGTGTGTGTGTGTCTCTGTGTGTGTGTGTGTGTGTGTGTCTCATATTTACATTACATATTAACAGAAATATTATTTCATATTGTAAGAATTAAAGGAGTTTTAAAATGAAATCTTTGGTTTATTATGGTTTGTGTGATGTTTTGTAAAGCTCAGGGCAAGCCTGGGAAATTCTTAGAAATGGTGTTTCCCTTCCTTATCTGGACGTGATGATGTGCAGCTGTCAGGACGCACCTGACATAAACGTGACCAGTTTTTCCACTGCTGTTCACACATGCTTCTGAAGAAAACTCAAGCCAAACCCATAAGGCTCTTTTATTTCTATACATGCTTATCTGAATGAATGAGAGGCTGGGACAGATGTGAGTCACATGACACAGCTGGAAGAGAAGAGGAGCGTCTGTCGTTTTCATGCAAATGTTTGTTTGTTTGTTTATGTTGGACAACCACCTTCTTTCAAATTGAGTGTCATGGTCAGTATTAGTCATGCGAGGAGGATTTTCTCTGTTGGTTTATATGATATAGATCTGCCACACAAACCAGTTTCTGCACTCATTAAAACCAAATGTAATACAGTTCTGCAGAAAGAATGAGGTATACAAATATTAGCCTATAATACCTTCAGATGTCTGGCATTCTTACAAAAACTGGTAACTATAGCTTTCAGCAAAATATTGTCCAGCTTGAAAGAGTTGTCACTATTTGGAAAGCTGATTCAAGAGCATAACCCAGCTCACAGGGAACGTTCTGGCAAGGTTCTCTCAAAGTTACGAACAAACATTCTTCCATTAACGTTAATAGAGCGTTAGTTTGAAGTTATCTGGGCTGTAACAGTCTTCTCAAAAGCGAGCACAGAAACATACACATCATTCGTGGAATTTTTGCCTAAACGTTTTGGTTAGAAGTGTGTCTAATGTTACATGTTTCAGAACGTTCAGAGAACATTCAGAAGTAACGTTCCCGTAACGCTTGCAAAATGATCAAATGGAATGTTACCTTAACGTCTGTTTAACGAAGAAAAAAAATTACATTTACAAAATTGGACGTTATTTAACTTAATACCTAAACGTAACAACTTAATGCAAAACGTTCTTAGAACATATTTTGGTTAGCTGTGAAATATGACTGCTACAGACTAAAAGTAGCAACTTTTCGATTAGTTCTTAGAAATTAAAACTAAAAACAATACAAGCAGAACGCCCTGGTAAAACCCCACAATAGCCTAGAATCATTCAAGCAATCCTTTTCTCTTTTTTTCTTAAAAAGCAATCCTGCAGGACAGGGATGTGTTTGATTAAGAGAGAGAAGAGAAGAGAAGAGAAGAGAGAGAAGAGAAGAGAGAGAAGAGAAGAGAAGAGAGAGAAGAGAAGAGAAGAGAAGAGAAGAGAGAGAAGAGAAGAGAGAGAAGAGAAGAGAGAGAAGAGAAGACAGGATCGGGTCACACCCACCGTGACACACTGCCGCCCTCCACTTCCTCATTTTTACTCCATACTTACGACCTCCAACCATCACATCACATCACATCACACACACACAGCCCAGTAAGTTGTACATTTACAATGTTTCTTACTGCGTTAAAATGACAATACATCGAGCGTTTCGTTTCGCGCGTTTGTGGCGTTTTCAGCGTGACGCGCGCTCGATACAATGTAACACAATGTAACTTTTTGCGCATGATTCCGTGTTAAGCACGTTCTTTAGATGTGTGCTAGCAAAACAATGTCGAATGTTATAAATGTTTGCAGTTTAAGATGTGTGTTTTCAGATTGTTTGGGGGTATGTTGTGTAATCCGAAATATTCGGCTGCCATTTTTCTGTCCGTCTGTGTCTGTGTCTGTGTCTGTGGGCTGATGCGGATTTGCCGAAGGGTCAAAGTCAAACAGTGTGTACTGTAGTATGTAGTATGCGACTGTCAGAGTGTGAGTGTCTCAGTACGTTTAGACATGAGATGTGCTGCATTTCTCTCATGAAGTAGTGAGATGATGATGACTTGTGATCATGTAAAGCAGGATGTCAGGCGTGTGCGTGACTGCAGAGCTGAGCTTCACTGCGGTTCAACAAGAACAGTGTTGCCAGATTGGATTGAAGAGCTCCAGTCCAACTACAGCGAAAACCCGCCCGTTTAAAAACATAATGAGCCCGTAATGGGGTGTTGGGGGTAATATATTACAAGTAACGCGAGTTACGTAATCAGATTACTTTTTTTCAAGTAACTAGTAAAGTAGCGCATTACTTTTTAATTTACAAGAGAATATTTTTCAAATAAGTTATGCAAGTTACTTTTTTTCCAATTTATTGATTGACAGCTCTCCTGTCCCCATGCTGAGAGAAATCAGAAGATGTTACTGTAGTTCTAAAATAAATATGAATATGCATTAATTCATCTCACTCACA
>NW_015505377.1:778682-796182 GCF_001515645.1 Sinocyclocheilus grahami
CAATATTGTAATGCATTACTTTTAAAAGTAACTTTCCCCAACACTGGTAGTAACACACACACACACACACAAAAAAATGATATATACATACAGGGCCTGAATTTCATTTTGGAAAATGGGGAGGAATTCCCCCTTTAAGTGGCTCTTATGGGGGTTAATTTGAGAGGGGAGTTAGGGTATTTTTTTTTAAAGACATTTTTAAACTACAATCATCTAACCTAAATGTTTCGTCACCCTGTGTATTTGTGTGTTTCAGTTTATAATGTTGATTCATATTTATGTTGTGAGGAACATAAAAATAACTTTGATTTCAAACTCCGAATTGAAATAATTTGAACTAAAAAAGACAAGTAAACAGTCAGTAATAAAATAAGAATAGATAAATGACAAGCAATGGCACAAACACATACAATAACAAGATACAAATAAAATGAACGGTGCTTTAAGTTTCTCAGGAAGGTATAACAACAATATTCAGAAGTACCACAAAAACCGAATAATCTATTTAACTTTAAAATAACACTGGTTAGTCTTTAATGTATAAATCAACATTAATGACAGACAGCAGCAGGTTTATTTAGGTTGCTGTCTCTTTAAGACCTCCTGCACGGATCTAACTGTTACACATAAGTTTTGGTTCTCAACTGTTTGCATTCACGTAATAGCCTATATACTGACAATGTTTAGTATAAATCGACTGTTTATCAAGACGTGCATTTTGACATAGTTTTGTATGTATTTGGCCGTTTCCCCGGTCTGACGTTACCAAAAGAAGCCCAATTGGGTGGGAACCCGCCTGGCAACACTGACGCAGAATTAAACCACAGCTCACTAGCAGCCAGTGTGTTGGGGGTAATGCGAGTTACGTAATCAGATTACTTTTTCAAGTAACTAGTAAAGTAACGCATTGCTTTTTCATTTACAAGAAAATATCTGAGTTACTTTTTGAAACTTTTCAAACACACTGACAGCTCTCATGTTGAGAGAAATCTGGAGTAAGTAGGCTACAGAGGCATGCATGATGTGCCCTGTGTATGGTTAGTTCTAGACTAAATATGAACATGCATTTGCTCATCTCACCTGCACAAAAACAGATTCAGCATTCCTCCAGATGAATAAAGAACAGTGAAATGCAAACTCAGAATATGATGCAAATCTGATACTTAAATGGTTAATAACACAAATATCCTTTATGTATTTAATCTCATTTTATTAACCAATGTCTTTGCTGCTGAGCTTCGATTATCAAATTAAATCATACTAATAAGCAAAAAATACTTTAGATAAACTAACATTTGTGCTTCATTTGTTTTATTGCCGAAGAGTGTTGAACTTTCTCCTGCATTCTGCTGTACAGACGTGAATGGACTTTTCCTGAGGTTTATTCATTTCACTTTTTAATGTGAAATGGCTTTTACATTTACCAAAAATAGAACTTTATATATTAAAAACAAACAAGATAGCCCAGCCCAGATTTGAAAAATAACGCAAAAGTAACGTAACGCATTATTTTCCATAAGTAACGTAATTAGTTACTTTTTTAAGGGAGTAACACAATATTGTAATGCATTACTTTTAAAAGTATGCTCAAGTGTATGCTCACATATAAGGCACTGCATGGTCTGGCCCCTCAATATCTGTCTGCACTTTTAACTTTATATACACTCAAGCGTCATTTACGGTCCTCACAAGATGGTTTATTTTGTGGTTTAACTTCCCCCAGCAGCATGCAGTCACGCTAGAAAGTTAGTGAACCTTTAAAGGGATAGTTACCCCAAAAACGAGACTTCTGTTATCATTTAATCAAGTAGATCCAAACCTACTTCTCACTGACTAGTATTTATCTAAATATCTTTGTTTCAGAAAGTTTGTGCACCATTTATTTAAAGATTCTAATGGAGGAAGGTGTTTTAACACTGACATATGAAATAATAGTTTTTTTAACAGTTTATTGAACCTTTAGCCTAGATATATATAAAAATGTTTGCATATGTGTTTTAGCTTATTTGTATCAAGTATCATATTTGATCCATCAGGTTTTTATGGCTCATATAGTCTGATATAGTGAGAATATGGAGGAAAAACAGCTAAATTTTAGTATGCAATTTGGTGCAGATGCTGATATATTTATATGACCAAAATTCTGATGCTTGTAAATCAATGAAATCGTTTTACCAGTATAGCAGATACTTACATAAAATGATATAAATATCAGTCGTCACTCTGTATCTCCAATTATATGACGCGATTTAAATGATCAAAACATATAATGCAATGCAATACAGTGATGATTGAGAGGTGAAGAATGCCTGATGATCATGTGTGATTTTCACTGATTTTATTAAGTGGGATGTCTAATTTATAAGTTTAAAGCTAAGCAGCTTTAGACCAGTAAGTGCTTATATGCTACTGTAAATGAAAATCAGGTATTAAAGTTCAAACTTATTTTAGTCTTTTGTTAACCTTTGGCCTATATAAGCAGAACACACTTGATAAACCTGCCACCCACACACACACACACACTCTCTCTCTCTCTCTCTCTCTCTCTCTCTCTCTCTCTCTCTCTCTCTCTCTCTCTCTCTCTCTCTCTCTCTCTCTCTCTCTCTCTCTCTCTCTCTCTCTCTCTCTCTCTCTCTCTCTCTCTCTCTCTCTCTCACACACACACACACACACGTATTGTTTGGTCAGTGGTATATACACATTGGGTGTGGGATTGCAGTGATGAAATGTTCACTCCTCAAAGGCTTTAAAGATTCCTTATCATGCTAATGTCTTCTGGGTTAAGATGTGTGTACAGACAGGGCCGGCCCGAGCGTTTGTGGGGCCCTAAGCAAGGGCCCCATTAAGATATTAATAAGACTTTTGCAAGGAAAAGAGGACTAAAAATAATCATACAATGCTAGTGCAACATATTAAATAAATATATAAAAATTTTATTCAAATTTAATAAAAAAATAAAATTTAATTATATACACACACATGCATGCACACAACTGATATGTGTGTGTATATATATATATATATAATAGAACTATGTGCAAAAGATAAAACAGTGTAAAACTATAAAACAAAAATGCAAATCACTGTACAGCAATGAGGGATAAAAATAAACAACTAAATATATCTGAATAGGTTATTAAAACGTACCTCATCACTGTAAAAATTGTCAAAATAAATTAAATTTTTTTTTTCATTTTAAACATATTTGTACTTATTTAAAAAAGATATTATGTAGTGTGTAACATATTAAATATATTTTTCTGTAATTATATTATGGCACAACTATGCAAAAGTTACAGCAGTTTTTGTGGAAACAAACTAAATGTGCAATCGCTGCAAATCAGGTACAAAAATGAGGGATAAAAAAATTAAGATCTAAAAATCTTAATATTGAGAGAGCAAGAGAAAGCAGATCTTTGTCTAATTAATTGTGTTTATTGTGTTAATTTTACTTTTGTACGTTATTCGTGATCAACCATGACATTTTTTGGAAGGAAAAACACTCTTACAAGTTGTCTTATGCAAAAAACAGAACATTTTCGGGGATGTCAACCAAAGTGAATGAATTAAACAAAGATGGAATGATATGAGACACGGACTATTATGAACATCTGGAATCTGAGGGTGCAAAAGAATCAAACTATTGAGAAAATCATCTTTAAAGTTGTCCAAATGAAGTTCTTAGCAATGCATATTACTAATCAAAAATTAAGTTTTGATATATTTACAGTAGGAAATTTACAATATATCTTCATGGAACATGATCTTTTAGATTTTTGGCATAAAAGAAAAATCTATAATTTTGACCCATACAATGTATTGCTGGCTAATGCTGCAAATACACCTGTGCTACTTATGACTGCTTTTGTGCTCCAGGGTCATATATAAGCATGTAAATGCCCTGATGTGTGCAGGTGTCAGAGATGAGTTACCCCGGATACCCTCCTGCAGGTGGAAGTTACCCGCCTGCCTCCGGCCCGTATCAGCAGGCCCCAGGCGGATATCCACCCCAACCGGGAGCCTACCCTCCCCAGGGCGGATACTACACCCCTCAGCCCGGCGCGTTCCCCCCCGGAGCGGGATACCCCCCCCAGGCCGGCGGATACCCTGCCCAGGCCGGCGGTTACGCCCCCCAGGCCGGCGGTTACCCTCCTCAGGCCGGCGGTTACCCAGCTGCCCCGGGAGGAGGCTTCCCGCCCCAGGCAGGAGGTTACCCCGCCGCCCAGCCCGGGACCTACCCCAACATGCCCCCTGCAGGTCAGTGCGGTTAGTCTGAGCTCTGCATGCAGAAGCATCATGGGATTGTTGTTGGTCGTAGTGTGTGTTTCTGATGCTCTGATGTTATTAATGGGCTTCACAACTGGCCACAGCTTCTGAAAAACTGAGCACTAATGGGATGTATTAGTCATATTGTGTTTGCATGCTTGTAAAAAATAAGATTGGAGGGGAAAATATTTGTCTATGCATTGAGTTTGAAATGCATCAGTTCCCATTTATGATGCATCATTTTTCAAAAATTAAATATATTGTATTTTTAATTTATATATATATATATATATATATATATATGTGTGTATGTACATGTGTGTATAATTTTTTAAGAGCACATTTCTTCTCTCTAATTTGACAATTGACAGTGAATCTGTTTGCATGCTGGTAAAGATAGACTATAATAGCTGGTATTAAAATTTCTGTGCTGCAGAAAACCTCAGCATCCTGTCATTAAAATGAAATGTACTGTACTGTAGAATGTACTTTTCAAAGTAATAATAACAACAACTAGATAAAAAAGTTTGTCAAGACAAACTTTAAGTTGGCTTGAGAAAGCCGGACCAGAAAGTTTGAAAAAGATTGAAAAGTTTAAGAAGTTTAAAAAGTTTTAAGTTTGATGGTTTATAATACCGTTTATTTTACATTTTTCACACATTTTTCTTACATGTTTTAATTTAAACAGTTCTAAAAATTAATTGATCAAATTTCAGTTGATTACATTGTTTTATTTCATTTTTTATTCTTAATAAAAATATATATTTTTATTCATTTAATAAAAAATAAAAAAACATTTTATTTAAAATGTTATTAATTTATTTGATTTCTGCCTATTTTGATAATAATATTTGCATTAAATCATAATACACAGAATCCATAAAAATTAAAACAGACCACACAGAATTTCTTAAAGAAATAAACCACATTTCATAATGTTAATGTTAAAATTGTTAAAGTTTTAATTTGATTGCTTAGACATGCTTTTTGATTATTAAAATGTAATCAAAACTTGAAAACAGAAAAACTAAAACAGAAAGCTAAGAATTTTTCTAGGAAAGATTTGTGAAAAGGATTTAATATAGCCCTAAAAGTGTTTATTTTCAAATGCATCTGTTTCTGTTTTTCATGCATCATGTGTAATTAAAAAAAATTATATAGTTGCATAATTCTTTGTGTTGTTTGTTGTGCTTTGATTTTCTGTGTTTCTGTATTGTTATACGAGTTATTTGTGTTGTTAGCAGGTGGATGGGGCGCCCAACCCGGCTTTGGAGCTGTAAGAATCCCTTTATTTCTGCCTCTTTTATTGTGCATAATCAGTTGTGTGATGTATTTTTAAATGCACTACAGAATTAGATCGATTAAGCTCTACTACTGAAGTGTGCATCATGTGACTCGTCTTATAAATGTCTTGTGCTCTGTGCAGCCGGGTGGAGGAATGCCTCAGGGTTACCCCGGGGTCCCAGCGCCGGGACAGCAGCCCATGCCAGTGTACCCGGGTGCTTCAAACCCGTCAATGCCTGGGTACGGAGGGGGTGTCCCGACCGGACCGACACCACCGGCCGCTCCTGCTGTCAATGTGAGACACTGTCAGCTTCATCAGCCACTAGGAGCTTTTGTTTGGTTTAGATCATCATGGTCACTGACCTGAAATTACAAACTTTCATCATCTAGAATCGCTCTTATGTGTATAGTCAAAATTAAACCTTATTCAGTAACCCAGGAACAAACTGTCAAGGAAATGCATTGGTCAGACAGTGTGGAAACCTTGACTTTAATACATTAATCTGCCCAGTTAACCACTGTTTCTCAGCTGTAGTCCAGGGCAGGTAGAACAAGAGAGACATAAAAGAAAACAGGAAATAACAACACTTGACCTCAGTGGTTTGTTAACTTCCTAATTACAATATAACCGTTTTCTGTAGTTTAAAGCGAATGTGAAATAGCTTTTACAATCCATTTACTTCACACACACACACACACACACACACACTTACACACACTTACACAATTTTATGTATAGATATGTTGGATATATTTTACTAATTATACTGTATATAATACATTTTTATGCAATTACTTTCTGATTAATGTATTACAAATAGTGTCAAAACGATTAATCGCATCCAAAATAAAAGTTTTTGTTTTCAGAATATATGTTGTGTGTACACTCGGTGTATATTTATTATGTGTATATATAAATACACACACATGCATGTATATATTTAAGAAAAAATATGTTATGTTTATATATTAAATAAATTTATATATAATATAAATGATATGAATATAAATATATACTTGTAAATACATGTAATATTTTCAATATATATACTGTATGTGTGTGTTTATATATATATATATATACATAATAAATATACACAGTACACACACGCATATTCTGTAAACAAAAACTTTTATTTTGGATGCGATTAATCGCGAATAACTTAAATAAATTTATATATAATATAAATGATATGAATATAAATATATACTTGTAAATACATGTAATATTTTCAATATATATACTGTATGTGTGTGTTTATATATATATATATATACATAATAAATATACACAGTACACACACGCATATTCTGTAAACAAAAACTTTTATTTTGGATGCGATTAATCATGAATAATCGTTTGACAGCACTAATTACAAACAGTTCAAGCAATTAACACAGCTAAATGCAACATTTATTATAATGGGCTTATGTGATGAGTGTTTTTACCGCATTTAAATTCAAAGTTAGAATATATTTTTTAAAAGTTCTGTAGCAGTTCAGGCCTGTTTAAAATGATGCCACAACTTTACTGTAATGTTAAATGGCTATATTTGCTCATTTTATCCCCAGAAATCTGTTCAATAAAAAAAAAAATCGTATCAGTATCAGTACTTAGTAAAAAGATGCCATTAAATAGATATTGCAGATAATCATGATTAATTATAGACAAATTAATGTAAATTTTTAAAATTGCATTTTAAAAATGTATTTACAATTGATTAAATATATAATAAAAATAGAAATGTAAAGTAACATTGTAATATGTGACTGATTGGAAGTGTTTCGTGATGTTGGTTGTGTTGTTTATGTTTAGAAGGGTTACCGCGGTACCATCAAGGACTTTCCTGGCGCCGATCCGCTCCGAGACGTCGAGGTGTTACGGAAAGCCATGAAGGGCTTCGGTGAGAAGAAATTCACCCAAAATAATTTCCATTTATTTGAACCACAGAAAATGTTTTGTATGCTATACATTCACATGTCTTAAAATACAGAGAGCTGAATGTGTTTTGCTCGCAGGAACCGATGAAAACGCCATTATCGAGCTTCTCGGCAGTCGACCCAACAAGCAGCGCGTGCCGTTGAAGGCGGCGTATAAAACCACTTACGGCAAGGTGAACATATGAGGAGTGAAGCATCAAATACCTAACAATGTGAAAGACTGTGTTGTGGTTTCTTACGTATAACTTTGCGTTTAAAATGCTTTGCAGGATCTGGTTAGCGACCTGAAGTCGGAGCTGAGAGGAAACTTTGAAAGTCTGGTGCTGGCCATGCTGAAGGCTCCTGCGCACTTCGATGCCTCTGAACTCAGGGAGGCCATATCGGTGAGATTTCCTTTCTTTCCCTTCGTTTTTCAGGAAGATATGTGCAAATCCACTCAGATACTAATATACCGGTCAATTGTTTAAACATCTCTTTCCCAAATCCTAGCAAGCTGCCTTGCCTCTACAATCGTACATGCAATGCTGATAAAAGCTGAGCATCCCAGTGTAGTATGCAGGGAAACAAGCCAAGCGTGCTTTCGCTTAATCTCATATGCTGCTGCGCTCATTAAGGAAACACGATACATAATTACAGAGTCGAGAGCAGAAATACTGCCAGACTGGAATGAATGACGCGCTCTGAGTCTGTGATTATCATCCCGCACTGGAAAAATATGCTGAATATATGAAAGAATCCTGATGATTGAGTGACTGAAAACTAAATATATTTGGAAGCTTGTTTCTGCCACGGGATAAAAAGATAATAAAGGTAATTGTGACTTTTTAGCTCACAATGCTGACGTTTTTTTCCTGGAGAATTCTCAGTTTCTTAACAAGACTCGGACTTTGTTTCTCTGAATTACGAGTGTGCATCTCGCAATTCAGTTTTTTTGCTACAGAATAAAGAATAAAAAAGGTAATTGCTAAATTTTCTCTCACAATTCAGACTTTTTCCCCTCAGAATTGTGAGATATAAACCTCGCAATTCTGATAATTAAAATGAGAATTGTGAGATATAAACTCTAAATTGTGAGAAAAAAGACAAAATTGTGAGATTAAAAGCCGCAATTATCTTTTTTTGTTTTTTATTCCATGGCATAAAAAAAGCAAGACACAAATAGAGCAGAAATACTGCCAGACTGGAATGAATGACGCGCTCTGAGTCTGTGATTATCATCCCGCACTGGAAAAATATGCTGAATATATGAAAGAATCCTGATGATTGAGTGACTGAAAACTAAATATATTTGGAAGCTTGTTTCTGCCACGGGATAAAAAGATAATAAAGGTAATTGTGACTTTTTAGCTCACAATGCTGACGTTTTTTTCCTGGAGAATTCTCAGTTTCTTAACAAGACTCGGACTTTGTTTCTCTGAATTACGAGTGTGCATCTCGCAATTCAGTTTTTTTGCTACAGAATAAAGAATAAAAAAGGTAATTGCTAAATTTTCTCTCACAATTCAGACTTTTTTCCCTCAGAATTGCGTGATATAAACTCAGAATTGCGTGATATAAACCTCGCAATTCTGATAATTAAAATGAGAATTGTGAGATATAAACTCTAAATTGTGAGAAAAAAGACAAAATTGTGAGATTAAAAGCCGCAATTATTTTTTTTTGTTTTTTATTCCATGGCATAAAAAAAGCAAGACACAAACTTAGAATTCAGATTAAAAAAGTCACATTTTGAGATTATATCTTGCAATTCTGAGTTTATATTTCGCAATTCTGACTTTTTTTCTGAGGATAATGATAAAAAACTTGAATTGTGAGATAAATTTTAATTTTATTAGATTGTGGCAGAAACAGCTTTCTTAAATATCAGGCTGTGACTGTGAGGATGCTTAATAGTATAAAGTTTTTAGTGAATAAACAAAAAAATTATTTTAACTTTTAAATCATGTATCTTGATTCTGCTTAAAAACCTTGATTCCCAGCTCAGGTTATCAGAAAATATGTCAAATACACACATAATAAAATACATTGTTAAAAACATGACTCTTAAGTCACAGCTGGTCAAAACTGTATTGTTGAGAGCAAAAAAACACGTGTTAAGTCATATCGGTGTAGGCTAAAAGTCACATTTTATTATTAGATTCAGAAATAATGTAAAAGAGCAGTAAATGTAGAAGTTTACAAACAAATGTTTTTAAAACCAAACATAAATGTACATTACTTTAGTTCCTCTCACTCCACAACAAATCATTTAAGTTGAACAGTTTTCAGATGACAAGAAAACTGATGAAAGATATAAGCATAAATTATAGTGTCATTCATTATAAACAACATTTATTTTAAATTGCAAGCCTAAACTAATTTATTTAAAGCAAAACTGAAACTATGAGGGTGTGTGAAACGTGCCTCACGTACTTCTCCCATTCGGGACACCAATCCAAATGTTTTGTGTGCTTGACGTTAATCGCGTTATACAAGTTGATTTGGAATTTAAGTCACAGCACTTTTCAGATGATTGAAAATTGAGATTTGTATTTGTAATTAGTGCTTTGCTGGCATTTTCAGGGTGCAGGAACCGATGAGGCCTGTCTCATAGAGATTCTGTCCTCTCGTAGCAATGCTGAGATTCGTGAGATTACTAAGATCTATAAAGCAGGTGAGTCTGTGTTCACAAACCCACTGAAGATCTCAGATCACGTGTTTAGTTAGTAGAGGTTTATGAGAAACTGCTTCAGATGAGTGTTTGTTGTCTAGAGTACGGTAAATCTCTGGAGGACGCCATCAGCGGAGACACGTCTGGACACTTTCGCCGTCTGCTCGTCTCTCTGTCTCAGGTACAGACACTCAGTCAGCTTTGGATCTTTTATTACATCTTACATATTACTCTTGTTGAGCATTTGATGCATTGAGGATAATTAATCACAAGGTTTTTAAGCCATATTTTTTAAAATATGAACAATAACAAGAAAAATACTAAGCAAATAGTTTCTTGTAAATCAAACTTTTTTTCAGATAGCCAAAACCTCTTGGATGACAGTGGTTTAATTGAATTGAATTGAATTGAATTTCATTTCATTTTAAGCAGAAATAAATGACTTGTAAAACATTGTAATCTTATGAATACATATTTGACATTTGCTGCAGATCAGTGTTATTTTAGTATTATTTATATAGTGTTATAGTATACATATATAATTTTTTTTAAATAAAATGAAATTTTTAACAAATTTTTTTAGACTAGTGAAAGGAAAACATCCAAAATACACATTTGTGTGTTTGTTTTATTGCACTTTTTGCATCTGTAGATTTCAATTATAATACATATCTCTAAAAGTTTTTCCTCCACTTCAGCAGCACTTACAAACACCAAACTTAGCAGTTCTATTCCTGTCTATATTCTGAAGGTTTTTACTGAGGGGTTTGTTCATATATCATTGGCCTGATTTATTATTACATTTTATCTGTTTTTGGCTTTCGATTTCATTTACAATACATTTCTTTAAAGGAAGTTTTCTCAAAAATAGTTTTTTCTCCACTTCGGCAGCACATGCATACACCAAAACTTACAGTTTTATTCCTTTCTGTATTATGAAGGTTTTTACTGAAGGGTTTGTTCATATATGATTGGCTGGATTTTATTATTACTTTATCTATTCGTGTCTGTAGATTTAAATTACAAACCGTATCTTTAAAAGTTTTTTCTCCACTTCAGCAGCACCTACACACACCAAACTTAGCAGTTTTATTCCTGTTTATATTCTAAAGGTTTTTACTGAGGGGTTTGTTCATATATCGTTTGATCTGGTTTATATAGCATTTTACTCCTAAAAGCATGGAAGTGTATTTTTCCTGTCTGTTGACAGTATTTTCTGAGTTATAAAACGAGAAATCCAAAATCCTCTCTGTAAAAACCTTTAACTCTAATATGTCAACAAAATAAAAAAATATTTGGAACCTGGCTTTATCCAATGTTCAGATTTATTTAATTAGATAATGGGTCATTTGCATATTTAAACATAACATTTAAGAAAACTTGTAACACAAAACAATGGTATTAAATGCATATTCCTAGTACACTTTTGTTGCACTTCTACAGTGTCTTTGATTTATGTGAATGTTTGTAGCCAAAGTTTATCATATGTTTCCTCTTTAAACATTTTAAAATTAAAGGCGTATTACTTATAATATTGCAACATGATTATGATACAAAATTGTATTCTGCAACTGATTAAATGTGTAATCTCAATAAACTATTCCTCTTTCTGTAATATGAAGTAATGTGTATAGTTTCTAATCATGTTCCATCTGTGTATTTTTCAGTGAAGTGCATTAAAAACACTCCTGCCTACTTTGCTGAACGTCTCCACAAAGCCATGCAGGTAGGGAATGTGCGGTTATGTAGTTGTTTTGTCATTCAGAAGCAGGTCTGATGGTTAGAAGTGGGCTATTTTAATGTACGCTCCAGCACTGTGCATGAGGCTTGTTTTCTGAACATTATATGTATGCATGTATGTTAGTAAAATCCCACTGTGGGTCAATATGCATGCATGACCTGTTGATGTTCACCTTTATTTAGGGTGCAGGAACCAAAGACCGGACTCTGATCCGCATCATGGTGTCCCGCTCTGAGGTGGACATGCTGGATATCAGGCAGGAGTATCTGCGGCTGTACGGGATGTCGCTCTACACTGCCATCTCTGTACGTCTCACACACACATGCACAATACACTGCACGATTCTTATGCTTTATTCACATATGTACAACACACACAATATGTGGCTGTGGGAAGTTTGTGTCGCCCACTGATTCAGCTGCAGACCACAGATTTTTGTGTATGCATGAGTGCTGCCGCTAAATAACACATGTGAGGTTGTTCTGCTTTAAAAAGCAAACTATAGCATGCATATATGCAACACTAAAATACATATTATTTTAACAGTTTCTATTTATATATATATACAGTATATATATATATATATATATATATATATATATATAGATAGAAGTAATTTTTAAAGCTTAATTAAGTAATACGTTTAAGAGTGTATTTATGCTTCTGTAGCTAGAAATAGAATTGTGACTGTTCTGGATATTTTTTTTAGCATATTATTTTTCTCAAATCTTCAGGGAGACACCTCTGGTGATTACAAGAAACTGCTCCTGAAGCTATGCGGAGGAAGTGACTGAAGAACCACGAAGTCAGATGCGTTACCATGACGACTGGATATGTGATGTCATCATATTAATCACGCTCGTATATCAATGTGTCAAATAATATCACTAGTGTCATGTTAACTAATATGTAATCTCTCTTTACAGCTTTATTAATTTCACAGCCAAAAATAGGATTTCATTTGTGCCATAGAAAAATGATTACTATAATACAGTTCATTATTAGTTTTATTTTGCTATCTATTCAGACTATGCATGATATCTAGAGAAGCTATATTTTGTACAGTGTCTTCAGTACCTGATGCCAAATCTGTGCTGTCACTCGCAACCAAAACTACAATCTGTTCTTCATCTCTGAAATCTGAAATGCCTTGGACGACTGAGTCTCTTGAAGTACTGAAATATATGCCATAGTTTTTATATAGTGAGCTTTATTATCTCTATGCAAGAAGAATATAGGATTATATCAATCATCATGAAGGTCTTGATGGGTCAGTCTCATGAAAACGTGTCATATTTCACCCCAAAATCAAAATATAAAATTAGAAATGATCTTTGCTTAAAGAAAGTCAAGGCTATTTTAGGAACATTGAGCTGTTTGCATCATCACACTTTTTCATGACAATTAGGCACATTTTTCTGCTAAATTTCCTGTAATGCATAATAGGTGTTTCTTTTTTGTAATTCTCATTTTTCTGAATAGTGATTCTTAATAAATGCTGTTTTAAACTAATGTAATCATATTTTGTACAACAAATACTAACATTGCTTAACATTTTTTTATTTGCATATTTTTCCATCATGGTAATGCATATCTGTGGCTCTAAAACAGACGTTTGTTTTATTTGAGTTTGGGATGAAATATGATCAGTTTTGTGAGATTGGCCCTGTTTGTTGTCATCGTCCATGACTAGCATGAATGTGAATCGCTGCAGCAGTAGAGGGCAGTAAAGTCAGCAATCTTTCATCCTGATAATCACTAGCTAAACAGGAGATTCTGACCTGTTTATTAACATGAAGAAGACCACTCTTTTCAGGGATTTCTAGCCTGTTTTTTTAGTATGTTCACTCAAACTAATCTGTACTGTTGTGTAATAACATTTGTGTCTGGTTAATAAAAACACTTCATGAATGATTCTCAAGTGAACTCCAGCTCTATTATATTATATTATATTAATTATATTATGTTATGGTATATTATATGTGACCCTGGACCACAAAACCAGTCATAAGGGTCAATTTTTCGAAATTGAGATTTATACATCATCTGAATAAATAAGCTTTCCATTGATGTATGGTTTGTTGTGATAGCACAATATGTGGCTGAGATACAACTATTTGAAAATCTGGAATCTGAGGGTGCAAAAAAATCTAAATATTAAGAAAATCATCTTTAAAGTTGTCCAAGTTGTTTACAGTAGGAAATTTACACTATCTTCATGGAACATGATCTTTACTTAATATCCTAATGATTTTTGGCATAAAATAAAAATAAATAATTTTGACCCATATTGTTGGCTATTGCTACAAATATACCCCAGCGACTTAACACTGCTTTTGTGCACATATATTATAGTATAGTATACATTATATTTTTAATGAAGTGAGGCCAAATTTAGTTTTAGAATGTTTTAATCAAAGAAAATGCTGGGTTAAATATAACCCAGCGCTGGGTTAAAAAGGGACAAACCCAGCGGTCGGGTTGTTTTGACCCAGCGGTCGGGTTGTTTTGACCCAGCGGTCGGGTTGTTTTGACCCAGCGGTCGGGTTGTTTTGACCCAGCGGTCGGATTGTTTTGACCCAGCGGTCGGGTTGTTTTGACCCAGCGGTCGGGTTGTTTTGACCCAGCGGTCGGGTTGTTTTGACCCAGAGGTTGGGTTCAAAACAACCCAACCGCTGGATCAAAACAAACCAATAGCTGGGTTTGTCCCTTTTTAACCCAGCATTTTTTAGAGTGTATTATGTTATGTTATGTTATGTTCATTCATTTTCAGATTTCAGATATTTATTTTTTGTGTCTTCTCCATTATCAGCATGCAACCCCTGGTAGATGGCCAGTAAATGAAGTGATTTGATTGGCTGATTGGATAAACAGGTCATTATTGATGACCTCAGGTCTGCTGTGCTGTGTGCCGCTCCATTAGTGTTCATCTGTGTGTCTTGTCTATAATCATGTGAATCCGTTTATCTACACAATTCCAAATGCCATCTGTGAAGTGAGTTTGTCTGATGGAGATTATGTGAATCTGTAATCTGATCATCAGAGCTTCACATTCAAACATTCAATGCACATGCAGCTTTAGCATATACTGTACACTACAAGAATAATGCATGAACATCCGTCAACAAATCCTCTCAAATCAGTCTTAACGCTACAGATTCTGCCTCCATTTACAGCGATTTAAATAAATTCACAGTGAGCAACACAAAAGTAAAGACAGCACAAAATACAATTTTAAAAGAGGAAAGAAAAGTTGACTGAGTTCTCAGAACGAGAGTACTTTTCATAAATGTAATGTTGGGGCAAGTTGTCACGTCTTTTAAATGTTGGCCAATTGATTAAATACATTTTCCTTTGGCCAAAACAGTTTGGATGTATGAGGGTTATTATAGTTAACTAAAACAAACAAACAAAACAACTACTACTTCAAAGAAAATAAATGTTAATTGAAAAATAAATAAATACTGTAACTGATTGTATTTCAGCTAGTTTGTATTGAGATAAATTTGTACTAAAATACTAAAAATAAAATAAAAATGTAAAAATATAGACAGGAAAAACCTTAAACTAATAAAAATGACAAAATTAGCCTACTAAAAGTTTAGATACAATTTAAATTAAAACAGAAAATCTAAAACTAAAAACTAATTTAAAACATTTATAAAAAACTATAATATCTCAATTATACTAAGATATCTCTGATATGTATCAGTATATGTTTT
The DNA here is from genome assembly GCF_001515645.1 of Sinocyclocheilus grahami. Classification (NCBI taxonomy): domain Eukaryota; kingdom Metazoa; phylum Chordata; class Actinopteri; order Cypriniformes; family Cyprinidae; genus Sinocyclocheilus; species Sinocyclocheilus grahami. The sequence goes on from NW_015505377.1 coordinate 794,287, forward strand.
TGTGCAATATTTTGTTTCTGTTTTACAATTGTTTTGCTGTTTAAGATTTTGCTTTAAAAAAAAAGCATATATAAATAGCCTATAATACTTCTAGAAATCTAGGTGTTTTGTTATACTTTAGGTGTATTTATTGCAGCTTCCCAGTGTCTAAAATAACATATTTTGGGAAATGTTTTTTCATTTGTTGATCAGTTTCCTGTTTCCTCAACAGCACTTTCCTTCCTGTTGGTCTTTTCATTTGTAAAATCCTTTTACAGTTCCTCAGTGATGTCACCCTATATTTGGAGGGAAATCAGCAGTGAGGATTTGATGGACTCTGTGAGGTTTGTGATGTTAGTTGGTTCGTGTTTCTCCCTGTTTGATCAAATTACATAAATTAGTGATAATAGAAAAATAACAAATATATTATTTTAATTAAAAAAAAATATATATATACATTATTTTACACACACACACACACACAGACACAGACACACACCCACAGAGACACACACACACACACACACAGACAGAGACAAAGACACACACACACACACACACACATTAATGTAAAATGTTATTTTAAAAGAAATTAAAAAATATAAAAATGAACTGACATCCTTATCCATCCCTCAACTTGACCTCATTAGTTAAAGTTATGTGAGGTGAGAGTATTTCTGATAAGTTCAAATACTTCCTCATGTTTTAACAGCAGCACCGTTGAATATGTGTTTTATTGCCTGTGTTTGTGATGAGGATACAGGGGGCCTTCATGTTACACATTACACAGAGTTAACAACACAAAATCAAACATTATCAAAGTCAGATGTTACATATTCTGTGCTTTATGGACTTCGCTGTTTAAACCACAACCAAATTAAATTCCAAATAACCCGAGCAACAGCAAACTAAATCTGTTTTTGAGCATTAAAAATGAGCAGTGGTGACCTTATTTTCTCATTTCAAACTTGAGTTATATTTAGGAATATAGGTTCAATTTACATATACACCTTATACATATTTTATACATTTTTTTAAACCATTTTAAACTTTTTATTTTGCCTTCATTAGTTATATCAGTGATCATACAATTAATTTTTTTAAAGTACAAACATAAAAAGGTCATTTAAAATAGTTTTAGATGAATTAGATTGATATGTTTAGTGTGTAATTTATTAGAAATCTGAACTGCTTTCCATTGTATTGTCTTTTGCTTTGTTTTTCATTCATAAATATTAATTAATCTAATATAAACCCCAACTAAAATAACACATTCAGACAGCATCACATTTTTTGAAGTCTTTTTTTTGTTATTGAGATGACATCATCACCCAAAACTAGACAATTTACAGGAAATAGAACAAAACAGAAACAAATGAAAGAGTTTTGCGACTTTGTACTCGTCTAATCTCGCCTGTGAACGCCTAGGTGTGTGTGATCAGAAGCCCCGCCCCTCTCGGGTTCCCCTCCCATTTAACTGGTTTGAGTGGCACGTAAGAGCCCCGCCCCTATCTCGTTCCCCTCTCGTTAAACCTGTTTGATTGGCAGGCGGAAGCCCCGCCCCGTCCTCCGTCCCCCTCCCGCCGCCGGGCTTTGATTGGCAGATGATAGCAGCTGCGGGGTTGGGAAGGCATGGCGGGGCTCCGCCGCGCCTCCGGCTGGAGGTACGGAGATCATTTCTGATAAACTGTCAAACTTTATAACAAATCTAAAATGACCGAAAGCGAGGCAAAGTTGCGAGCGGCGACGGACCAGCGCCAAGCGACCTGAAACCGAGAGCTGGCAAAGATGTGAGACTCTCCGGAGCCGAAGAAGAAGAAGAAAAAAACCGTTGGAGTCTCCCAAAGTCGCAAACATGGCTTCTCGTTTATTTCAATTTCACACAGAACACTCTTTAACCGGAGCGTCGTCGTTTTC
>NW_015505377.1:798682-801629 GCF_001515645.1 Sinocyclocheilus grahami
CTGAGATGTTCAGCTCATGTGTTTCCTAGAAAACACAGACCCGCCGGTGCGTAACGCTTTATAAAGCTGCGACTAACCTGTTGTGTAAATCTGCCGCGTGAAACATCGTACAGTAAATGTGTTACAGATGTTTCAAAGATTCCTGCGGCCAGAAAACTCATCAGGCATGCAGGGATTTAGCCGTAAGCCAGAAATAGCTGCCGACTATAAAATAATGCAGCTTAAAGCTGGATCAAATTACATTACCTAGAAAGCCATTAAACCCATGTTACAGGAATCTGATTGGATGGCATAGAAACACATGTGAGTAATATTGCACCAGTGCGGCCGCTCCAGACAGACTGAAAGAAAGTCATTTAGAGTCTGTTAAATCGAGCGTCGCCGATCAATTAGACAACTTAGAGATCTATGATGGTCATCAGTATAAATCTCAGTGGGGGTCTGTTTAGCTTACTTTATCAGTCTCTGATAATGTCCACTCTCACTGATGTGTCCCGTCGCTCTGGGCTGTATCAACTGTGCTTCAATCAATTAAAAAAAATTGGGTCCTGAGTGATTGTGTCCATAGTAGGCCAGCTGACTGCCTCAATTATATAAAAGCGCTATAGAGTGCAACTGACATGCTCCAAATCCCATTGATTTTTAGCAGTAAAGACCTTTCAAAACAGAACCTGACAAGAGATCTCAGGTTAAAAAAAAAAACATGTTTAGAAGAATAGAACACCCAAAAATGAAAATGTGTAAAAAATGTGCTCACACTCAGGCCATCCAAGATGAGTTTGTTTCTTCATCAGACTTGGAGAAATGTAGCATTGCATCAGTGTCTCAGCAATGGATGCTTTGCAGTGAATGGGTGCCGTCAGAATGAGAGTCCAAACAGCTGATAAAAACATCGCAATAATCCACAAGTAATCCACACCACTCCAGTCCATCAAATTATTATTATTTTAATTAAATTCAAAATTTTTAACTCATATTTGTTTAGAGCTGTTTTGGCTTATAAACTGTGCTTGATCTGTGCAGATTTCTCTCCTGATTCAAACCAGACCACTTTTTTCACTGGAAAAAGCAATATTATGGATTGATGCATGCATCATTTTCACAAGATGTTAACTGATGGACTGGAGGAGTGCTGTGGATTACTTGTGGATTATTGTGATGTTTTTATCAGCTGTTTGGACTCTCATTCTGATGGCACCCATTCACTGCAGAGCATCCATTGCTGAGACAGTGATGCAATGCTACATTTCTCCAAATATTTTTTTCATGAAGAAACAAACTCTTTTCCTCTTTTCCTTGTTCTTCAGCATTGGTAATGCTGTGGTACTTCTAAACTCCAGTCATATCAGTGAATTCGTCTCGGGCTGATGAAGGTGACCTGTAATGAAGCCCCATGTGGAAGCCGAGTTTAGAGTTGGTCTGGAGAGATGAGCCGTAATGGCTCTGTCCAGTTACTGATATAGAGGGGTCAGTTTCTCAGGGCTGTGAGTAATGAAGGACACAGAATTTCTACCCAGCATGCCGTCTGGCACACACAGAGAGGGCTCAACAGATCGAGCGCCTTTCTCTGTCAGGTCCAAGTTTCCGTTGTCCAGCTCACAGCTGTGTGAGTGGGAGAGAATTAAATAGAAGTCCAGTTTATGGTCCGTAGTACTTTGCCAAGCTTCATGCACTCGTTTAAATGTCAGACAGGACACACACACACACAACCTCCTGTCCTTGCACACCCAGAATGATGGTTTTCTATTATAGTCAGAATATTTACAGGCTTTATTGACTTGTTCTCTGTATTGTTTTGGTTGTTAAACATCGCAGCTGAAGAATATTTAATTTTAAAAGTCACAAGGTGAATGAACCGCTTTCCGTTATCATGGCTGATGGCTTAAAGGAATGATTTAAAGGAACACTCCACTATTTTTGAACGTAGGCTCATTACGCTGGAATGAGAGTATAGTTCCTAGCCATATCGGCATAGAAAATCGCAACTTTTCATTTTCCGTCGGTCTTAGTACACGATGCAAGTACAGAAGAGTCAAGTTTTAAACAAGAAAAATATAAAAACTCTTTGGTCATTTTTGAGCGAGATGCTAACGGTCTAATCAGATTCAATGATCTATGCTAAGCTACAGCTAAAAGTGCTACCGCCAGACCCGGAGATCGGCTGAATGGATTAGAAAACGGTAAAACTCAACTGTTTAACTCTAGGGGAGTTGGAAAATTAGCCTATTTTTAAAAATAGTGGAGTGTTCCTTTAAAGGGTTAGTTCACCCAAAAATGAAAATTAGGCTGCGTTTTACTCACCCCCGAGGCATCCTAGGTGTATATGACTTTCTTCTTTCAGACGAATCCAGTCGGAGTTATATTAAAAATTGTCTTTGATCTGTCAAGCTGTTTAATGGCACTCAGCGGGTGTTGCACGCATCAGTCCAAAAGAACTTAAATAAAAAACGCCCATCCATAAAAAAAAAGTGTCTCACACGGCTCCGGGGGCTGAACAAAGGCCTCCTGTAGTGTATCGATGCGTTTTTGTAAGAAAAATATACATATTCAAAACATAATAATCACTTTAATCTAGCTTGCGCTCACTGTTGTACATGGAAGCAGCTCCGGACGGATGACGTATGAGGTCAGCGCTGCGCATGCGCCGGTGAGTCTCGTGAAAACCAACGTTTCTTGGATCAAAAGAAGCAAAGTGTCCTTACTTTAGCAAAGGAAAACCAGTCTCCTCTTGGCTTATATCGAAATCCTCCGACATTCTTCTTTACAAATCCTCGTTTTGTACTTCTAATTAGTGACCGTTGTTTTGTTTTGATCTCTCCGCTGCGCTTCTGCGTTCGTCACTACTGAGCAGCGCATGCGCAGCGCTGACCTCATACGTCATTCCCCCGGTGCTGCTTCTGTACAACAGTGAGCGCAAGCTAGATTAAAGTGATTATTACATTTTGAA
>NW_015505377.1:802121-833863 GCF_001515645.1 Sinocyclocheilus grahami
CATTTTGAATATGGATATTTTTCTTACAAAAACGCATCGATTTGCTACAGGAGGCCTTCATTCACCCCCCGGAGCCGTGTGAGACACTTTTTTATTTTTATTTTTTTTGTTATGGATGGGCGAATTTTATTTAAGTTCTTTTGGACTATTTATTTAATACACGAGTTTCACAATTTGAGTTGAATTACTGAAATAAATGAACTTTTCCACGACATTCTAATTTATTGAGATGCACCTGTGTGTGTGTGTATATATGTATATATATATATATATATGTGTGTTTGTTTTAATTTTTAGCTTTTGTCATTTTTTGTAGTTTTTGTTTTTAAAATATTTAAAAAGTTTTCATTTCATTTTTAGTTTTATTTCAATTAGTAATTGTAGTACTTATTTAAAACTAGTACTTATTTAAAACTTATAAACTTAACTTGTAAACTTATTTCAGTTTTATTTTTCACCTTATTTTCACCATATATATATAAATTTGATTTCAGTTGTATTTCACTCAATAAAATATTTTTTTAATAGTTTTAGTTAACAGTAACAGCACTGATTAACCCATTTATTTAATGTTTTATTTTTTTAAATAGTTCAATAAAATAGTTCCAAAGGTTTTTGCTTCAATACTGAAACTGGTACTGAGTGAGAACCGTGACATTTTACTAGTTTTGGTGCAGACTATTTACATTTTGGTATCGTGATTCATGACAACACTATCTGGATTGAATCGATTCAGACTCCTGGATTGAGAACCAGACTCGGATGAGTCAGTTTAGATTCAGACTTTAAGAAGTCTATATTTCACGCACGTTCAGCATCACTTCACAGTCTGCTTGTTTTCCCGTCTGTTGACCCAGTTCCTCTCAGCCTCTGTGTGGATCTGTCGTTATAGTAACTGAGCCCTGTCACACCTCACAAACATGATGCTCATAATTAATTTCAGGTGTTAATTAACTGACGTATTCATTATTTCCCTGCATATTTTAACAGCATTCAGCATGGGTATGTTAGGAGTGAAACATCTGAGTAAATCCAATTAATGTATTATCAATTCATGTACTTTCAGTGCATGCTTCTCTTTCCATCACCATCCCTTATATATAATTGCCAGTACCATAGTGCATTGGTGATATCATGGTTATTAGTAATTGTAATTGTGTGGTATTTTCAGCGTGTGTGTGAAGGAGAGTTGATCAGAGCTCATTCTGTCTGTGTCTCTGCGTCATCAGACCGGATCAGGACGTGTCTGATGGTGCTGGATAAACAAAACCCACCCCGCTGTACAGACATCACTGTGCTGATAGTCAAAATTGTGAGCGATGCCGTCAGACTCGGAGAGCAGCAGTTCTCTCGGCAGCGTCGGTGAGTCCGCTCAGTGTTTGTGTGTTTGTTAGGCGTGGGTAATTTGGTCATTTTATCTGACAGAAACATTATACAGCATCTCTTTTTTTTTTTTAAAGCTCTAATATTATTTGTTTTTGGCATTGCAATAATGAGAAATGACTTTTTTAGGAGGGAAATGCATTTAATTGTCATGGAAATAATGTCACCGTACAAAAAGTTTGAATTCTTTTAAAATTGGCTTTATTTATTTATTTTTTTTAGAAAATATGCTATTATAAATACGTATATTTATAAGGATTTTTTACAGGTTTTTTTATCTTAGAGTTAAAAAAAAAATTATTTAAATATATTTTTTAATCAGTCTGCAGACATTAGAATTATTATTAAAATTGGACACTAAAAATCCTTTTTTTCCCTTTTTTTTTTTTTATCCCATTTTTTTTCATAGCCTTGAATTCTAGCGTGGTTAAAAAATAAAGAAATTATAAATTAAGGAAGGACTTTTATATTATGTTCTAAATCAGGATTATACGTTGACACTACTGTTCAGAAGTTTGTGGTCGGTAATTAAAAAAATAAACTTTTATCCAGCAGGACAAATTAAATTGTTCAAAAAAATCACTAATAAAGACATTTATAATTTTACAAAAGATTTCAGATTTGACAATAAATGCTGTTCTTTTGAACTTTTTATCCATGAGACAGTTCTGAAAAATTAAATGCGTCACGGTTTCCACAAAAATATTGTGCAGCACAACTGTTTTCAGCATTGATAATAATCAGAAATGTTTCTTGAGCAGCAAATCAGCATATTATACTGATTTCTGAAGATCATGTGACACTGAAGACTGGAGTAATGATGCTGAAAATACAGCTGCGCATCACAGAAATAAATTACATTTGAACATATATTTGCACAGAAAATGGCTATTTTAAATTGTAATATTTTTTCACAATTTTACTGTATTCTTGAGCACATAAATGCATCAATGCACATATTCCTGAGATCCTACTGGTGGGAAACCGAGAAATTTGGGACTGACTGGGAAAAACACTGAGCGAACTCCGACACCAGCTGAGAGACTCTTCTGTCCATTAGACGTCTAAAACGAGACAGACTGCTCTGTTATTTTGTGCTGTGAGGGATGTGGGACGGGTCGTCAGTGGCCCAGATAAAATCATTGTTTATTCATAACATCTGTATGAGCTATGAACAGCAACTGAGCTGAATCTCAAACTGAAAGCAAAAGTTTATGAACCCGACATGTCTGGCCTACTGTCTTCAGATCTGCATTTGAAAGCTCTGTGCATCTACACCTGCCTACCATTTCCCTCTTCAGAAGTGAAGTACATATATAGTGTACAATATATTAGTAATTTTATTCACTGATACACATGTCTGTCTTTCCCAGCATCCTCACCGCCTCCTGCTCACCTGGATAAGCATGTGATGAGTGAGAAACTGGAGACGGTGAACCTCCAGCTCAGACAGGTGACCCGCGAGCGAGACGACCTGCGCAAACGACTGGCCCTCTCCTCGCCGGGCACCACCTTCGACGACTGCAGGTACAGTAACCAGTATTGTACTGTTTTAGTATCAGTATTTTAGCATCATTGAGATACTATTATAGTTTTTTATTAACATTTTGAATTAATTTTTATATTTTTTGTTTTCATTTTAAATTTATTTGTATGTTTTTGCCATTTTTATTAGTATTTTTGTATATATTTATTATTTTTTTAGAGATATATTTTTTAAATGTATGTTTTTAAGTCTGTACAGTTTTTATTAATTTTTCAGTTTTAGTTATTATACTACATAAAGTTAAACTAAATAAAAATGCCTTGAAATAAAAGTAGGTTTTTAATATTTTTCACTCTGTTAATGTCTTTTTTAAATTTTATTGTAATGGTTTTTAGTTAACTAAAACTACTACAAAATGTTTTCATTAATTGAAAAAAATAAATAAAAATAAAAATATTAGAGATAATCTTCTCCTTAGTTTAGGTTGAAGTACTAATATTACTAAAACAAAATAAAAATAAGGTTACACTTTATTTTAAGGTGTCTTTGTTACAGTGTAATTATACATTTAAGTACTGAGTAATATTAATTAACTGCGTGTACTTACTATATAGTTAGGGTTAGGATTACGGTTTGGCTTAGGGTTACATGCATGCAATTATGCATAATTTATTGTTGTTATTATAATAGTAAGTACATGCAACGTGTATCTAGGACACCTTAAGTGTTACCAAAAAAAACAACAATTTAAAATAAATACTAAATAAACAAAATTCCACTTTAAAAAAAATGAAATGTTGCCTTGGCAGCTAACTGTAATAAAATAAGTTTAGGTTGAAATGCCAAAATTACTGTAAAACTGAAATAAAAATTAATTGCAGTTAAATAGAAAAGCACAAAACAACATAACAAAATTGCTAAAACTGTGTAATTATAAAAATAAAAGCTCATTTAAAATGTAAAAAAAAATACTATGAAAGTATATAATGATACTAAATGAACACTGGGCTGTAAGAGTAGCTGTAGTAACTCATCTCATGCTGTGAGCCAGCTAACTGTAGAAGAGATTGAACAGGGTTTTTGTCACTGAACTGGAGATTTCAGATCTTTCTTGTGTCCAGTCTCAGTCTTTCAAACACTGTAACCCTGCTAGACAGTCCATCTCTTCTTATCTGAGCGTGAGATTGGACAGAGTGCTTTAAGTGTATAAATAACGTATGTTTACTTTCATTACTGTTTCATAAATTAGGCTTTTACTCTGTTTTTGTGTCTTCACCTGAATGTTGATAGAGCCTGAAAAAACGCACACTTTTGTGTGTGAACCAAATGATTTTGCACAGTGTGAGACGTTTGCATATATCTGTGTGTGTGTGTGTGTGTGTGTGTGTGTGTGTAGGCCGAGTGTGAAGCCGGGTCACGATTACGAGCGTCTGAAGCTGCAGTGCATGAAGGCCATGTCAGACCTGCAGTCTCTCCAGAACCAGCACACCAAAACCCTGAAGAGATGCGAGGAGGCCGTGAGAGACGCCGATTACTACCAGTGAGCGCTTTAACCATATATATATATATATATCCACCTAGAGTTGATTATCAAGGGACGTTTTTACCTTTTAGTAGTTTGTTCTTCTAACCATATAAAACTCATAACATGTCTAGCAGTAGATCGATATATCGGCTGAGATTTGTCTTTTTTTTTTTAATTATCTGCGTCGGCTGATAAATTTCTGTTTAGCTAAGCTTTTATTTTGACAGTACTATTATTTAGAAAATATGACTCTTAGTGCGTTTTATTCATATTTGTTGCTTTAGTTTGTGAAAAATAATAATAGGATTACAGAATAAGTTGCTAAAGCATAAATGTGACCCTGGACCACAAAACCAGTCATAAGGGTAAATTTGTAAAAGATGTAAAAAGATGTAAATATATCTTCTGAAAGCTGAATAAATAATCTTTCCATTGATGTATGGTTTGTTAGGATAGAACAATATTTGGCTGAGATACAACTATTTGAAAATCTGGAATCTGAGGGTGCAAAAAAATCTAAATATTGAGAAAATCATCTTTAAAGTTGTCCAAATGAAGTTCTTAGCAATGCATATTACTAATCAAACATTAAGTTTTGATATATTTACGGTAGGAAATTGACTAAATATCTTCATGGAACATGATATTTACTTAATATCCTAATGATTTTTGGCATAAAAGAGAAATGTATAATTGTGACCCATACAATGTATTGTTGGCTATTGCTACAAATATCCCCCAGCGACTTAACACTGGTTTCAGGGTCACAAATGTCTAAATTATTATATAGCATGATTAATTTTTATGAATAGTCAATAATAATAATATTAATTATTAGATATTAATATAAATTAAATATTTGTTATAAATTAAATGTATAAATATATCACGTGCACTCAATAAGTTGCCAAAGCATAGATATATATGTATGTGTGTGTGTGTGTGTAATTTTTTATATTGACTCATTTTACAAATTTTTCCAATTTAGTAATTTTGTAAAATAAATTCAAATTTCATTGCAGCAAATGTTATTCATGGCATTTAAATTAAATGGTGTAATATAATATACACTGGCTTTATATTGACCATCAGCCACCCTGCTCTGTAAGATATCGACACTGGCCTTAAAGTCCGCGTGAACCGGAAGTTGCTGCCGACTTTATTTCAGTGTAGTGACGTGTTTCCAGCTGAAACGGAATATTGAATAGAGGCCGTGGTTTTATTTTAGCGCTCCTCCTCTCTGTCTCTCACTCATAGCAACCTAACGGTTAGAGGGGTGTGTTTAAAAGAATATTCTGCCCGAGCCGTCAAACTGACGTCATCAGAGAAGCAATGCCATTCCAGAGCGGAAGCAAATGTTCAGATTTTGATTAAAGATTACCATCCGTCAGAATGAGAGTCCAAACAGCTGATAAAAACATCACAATAGTCCACAAGTAACCCACAGCACTCCAGTCCATCAGTTGAATATCATGATTCACTGAAGAAGGCTTGTTGCTGAAATGTCTGATTGTTGATTGCTCTGTTGCAAACTTAAAATAAATTACAAGTCATTAAGAAGATATCGCGAGTGCAGATCCCTTAATTGAAAGTAACATCTTGAGAAGACAAAAGTGGAAACAAATCTTATCATTAAAATGTTTTTGATGTCTAAAATACGAGTCCATAATTCATAATAATGCTTCCTCCACTTCCAAAAAGTCATCTGGTCTGAATCAGGAGAGAAATCTGCACAGATCAAGCAGCGTTTACAAGCCAAAACAGTTCTAAACACATATGTGGCTGGATTTTGTTGTGAGCGAAAACAGGAGATGCACTTTTTCACTGGAGGAAGAGTTATGGATTATGGACTCGTATTTGAGTTAAAAACGTCTTAATGCTGGATTAGTTTCAGCTTTTGTCTTCTCCAGATGTTAACTGATGGACTGGAGTGCTGTGCATTACTTGTGATGTTTTTATCAGCTGTTTGGACTCTCATTCTGACGGCACCCATTCACTGCAGAGCATCCGGGTTAATTTTGAACAAATGTTAATTTTGTAAACTCATGTCATCATTTTATCTGGCACATTTAACTGAGCTTAATTTGTTGTTCTGTTCACTGATGCATTGGTTAACTCGTGCGACTCCGCGTCTCTCAGCACTCTTCACGGGCGTGCGGTCGGTGAACAGACGCAGCTGCGGGACGAGATAGAGGCCATGAAGCAGAACTACTCTCAGCTCCTGCAGCAGCACTCACAGCTGCAGCAGACCTGCGACGAGCTGCGCCGTGTCCATGATAACGACCTGCGCGAGGTGGCAGACATGCGGCTGCAGCAGCAACAGGTACAAATCACACATGCACACACAAGTCTGAGGAGATGATGAGCTTTAGCATAGGGATGCACCGATAGGATTTTCTTTTGGCCGATACGATTTTAACAAACAACTATTGGCCAATACCGATATTGGTCAATTGCATAAAGCAGGGCTTAAAAACGAGGGGAAAAAAAAGAGTGGTTCACTCCGAGCAGAATCGGTATTTTAACGTTTCTGTTCCTGCGTTCCTATGTGAAACCAGTTTGAGTAGAAAACATACTGGTTAACAGTGGCCCCATTGGCCACCCCACTGAAAACTGCAGTTTTTGTCCCTTTTTTTTTCTTGACAAGAAATGCATTTATTAAGATGCAGAACCGCCGTATCTCTTTATGACCACACCAAACGGGAGAATTTTCAGACGTGCATTTCAGCTTCGCAGGCGCGAGTCAAACGAGCGCGGAAAAGCTACAGCAGCCAAATGAGCTATTTGTCCGTAAAACACACTTTCCTGTCCCATCAGCCGTTTACTCACGGCGCACACTCTTCAACAGTACGAAAATATGTGGCGCACGCTCTATATCACTTCATCATAAATAACCCACACAAGAAACTATGAGCATACATACCTAGTTCTGTAGTCAGCTAAGTCATGAAATTACCAAAAAGGCGATTAAAGCTGCAAACTGTGCATGTATACGCAGCACACAAGAACGTCTCTCAAATGCATACTGAAATATATTCTGCAATTCGAGATCACAATGTAAGGCACAAGCTGATGTGTATATTTTTTTTTTGTAATTTAATGCACAAATAAATTTGAGCACAGTGCACTTATACTAGAAAATATGTGAAAATGAAACCATTTAAATGCATAAAATAACTCATTTTATATTCTAGCATTTATGTCTGCTGTTGACTTCCGGCCTTTTTCACATTTGTATCACTATCTGTATGTCTCATCCATGAGTATGCAATGTTGGAGAGCAAGTATTTGGGAGTTTTGAGAAGCTGAATGAGCTATAGTGAGCTACTTTATTAAAATACCTGGAGGTGAGGAATGATACAAAAATGGTCATATTCACTCCGTATTACTTGATTTAATTCACAAATATCTCAATTACAGTTAAGTAGAAATTAATTGTACTCGGTTGTGTTTTAGGCAGTCCAGTACATTATAGTCAAACACATTTTTATATTGAAATAATGAAGATTTATGTGCCACCCCAGACTGGCCCCTCTCTGGCCACCCCTATGAAAACATCCTGGCTCTGCCACAGCCGGTTAATAACATTATTTTAAAAATCTTTTTCTTTGCCAATAATAATAATAATAAAGTACAGCGTTTAATTTACTCAAAATGAAAAAAAAAATCATGAAGAGAGTCTTGAATGATCTCTCTTATTCATAGCCAATACAGCATCATCTTTTCTAGATTAACCAAAGACCAAATGTATTAAACAAAGAAAAAACTGTCAACGCAATAAAAACATTAAATAATTTTTTTCAAGATATTTAAAAATGTTTCAGCATGGATAAAAAAAAAAGCTACTCCTATAAGCTTTTTGAGAGGAAAAAAACTGCCTATATTAGTAGGCTGTACGTTGCATTTTATTATTACATTCAGAAATAATGTAGGCTAAAATAATGGTAAATAAAAGCAAAATTACAAACACAATTAGGCTATTTTAGTTCCCTTCTCTCCACAACAAATCCTCTAAAGTTGTATTTAGGCTAAATATAAGCGTCAAGCCAAAACGATTTAATTTAAAAACGAAACCGAATATCATTATTTTGCAAGGATGTTATTTCTTTATAAAGTGAAAATTAATAAAACGAAACTGAAGCCTACCTCTCTCATTCTGCATGAGAGATCCATATTCGTGAAGTATCTGGATGCTGACCGATTATTTATTATGTAAACTATAGGGTTTGTTCTTCACTCGCATTATCGACGTGAAACATCATCCTTCACATATAGACTATATCAGCAGTGAGGCTGGTCACACTGAACGGCACAGACTGTACTACGGACTATTTCAATTGAGCAGTGTAACTTTTTATGTATTTTTTATTTTTTAGAAGCGAAACATCATTCAAAACTGTAAAGCTTTTGTAAAATAAAGAAAACTGCTTTCTGCCATCTCGTTTTTTCCCCCATGAACTTCGGAGCGCGTTACCCCCCCCTAGACCCCCCTACAAGGTTTATATTCTGAACGGTCACCTTTTTGACCTCTTGTGAGTTTGCAGGTATCAGGTATATATCTGATCTGTTCGCAGTGATATTGTTGTCACAGCGTTGATGTTAGTAAGCACAATACCAGGCGCTCTGTTCAGCCTAGTACTGTCATTTATAAATGAAAAAAGCACAAACACATCACAAGCACATAAAATTACAAAAAATTTAAATAAGAACTGAAAATCTAAATGCTAATTCAAAGTATTAATAAATATTCTTATAAATAATACAAAACAAAAATTGTTTTTGCTAATCGACATAAAGCTGATATAAAACAGAAAACAAATGAAAAAATGGAAATGGAGGGTTTACTGATAAGTTTAAATTGAATTGAATCCGTAAAATTACTTAAAAAATGGAAATAAAAATATAAACCTGGATGAAAACAAAAACTAAGATAAAAATAAAAATGAATGAAACCTCAATGGTAATATAAAAAAATAAATAAAAATAAAAACAGATTTTTTTTTTAAAGTAATTAAAAAAATGTATAATAACTAAATAACTTATTTAAAACGTATTAAATATTTAAATATTAATCCAAATAACAAATACATATTTAAATAACTCTATAAATATTATTATATGATATATAAATTCAGCTAATACATTTAAGTTAAAGCACTAAATTTAGTTATTGGAAATAACTAAAACTGAAATAAAAATATATGTAAAAGAAACCTAAAATAAATAATAGTATAAATAAAAGGTAATATTAAGGAAAACTATAATAGTATATAAATAATACAAAAATAACACTGATATTGTTCTTGATCTTTCATTGAAATGTGATTTTTAAATGTGATCTTCAGAATCTCTGAAATGCCAGATTGAAAATATTACCAGTGGAATCATTTGTATTTTTACAATCCAGTCAATTTATGATGGAGACATGATGTCCTTCTTAATAATCTATATTATAGTTAAATGCTGTCCATGTTTCATTTGATAATTCTCTGGTTTTCTTTGGGCTCATCTGACCTCTGTGTCAGCAGACTTGTGACTCGGTGGTGCCATCCGCTGGTGTGATGCTGCTTTCTCTCAGTACAAGTTTACTCAACTCAGTGATTTAGTTGTGGATTCGGTTTCTTTTGAGCTGAAGGTGTTTTATTTCTCTCTTTAGGTCATGAGGGAGAATGGCTCCTCCGAACTGCTGAATAAGCTTTACGACACGGCCTTAAACAAGCTGGAGGGGATGAAGAAAGAGTACGACGCCCTGAGGAAACGATACAACGAGAAAACCGCGAGCCACAACGCCGATCTGAGCCGCCTGGAGCAGATGGAGGAGGAGAACCGGCGTCTGCAGAAACAGCAGGACGTTCTGCTGAAGCAGAGAGACTCGGCGCTGCACTTCCAGCAGCAGTACAGCGGCTCCGTCAGGAGGTACTCATCTTGCACCCTACATAGTGCTTTCATGATCAGTCATTCAAGAGGTTTCGATTCTGTTAAAGGGGTCATATGATGTTGCTAAAAAGAACATTATTTAGTGTATTTGGTGTAATGAGATGTGTTTATGCGGTTTAAAGTAAAAAAAACACATTATTTTCCACATACTGTACATTATTGTTTCTCCTCTATGCCCCGCCTTTCTGAAACGCTCGATTTTTACAAAGCTCATCGGCCGCGGAGTGACGGGGAAAAAATCGACACACAGGACGAAAAAAAAAAATCCTCGCTTTTTCACGCCACGAATGATCGCGCCTGGTGTGAATAGCCCCATAGGGATCTATTGTTTCGATTCAAAAACGTCATCGTGCCAAACATTCACGCCGAATTTTCACGTTCAGTGTGAAAAGGCCTTTAGCATGACATTTTGGTCTCTTTCAGGTTCGAGAGTCTCCAGCAGGAGCTGAATAAGGCGTCCGCTCAGAACGAGGAGCTGCAGAGAGAAACCGATCGGCTGCAGATGGAGAACACGCGCTATAAGACGCTGCAGCTGAAGGCCATGAAAGATGCCGAGAAGCTGAAGGAGGAGAGAGACTCCGTGTTCAACGAATACAGGCTGATCATGAGCGAGAGAGATCAGGTCATCAAAGAGGTGGATAAACTCCAGACCGGACTGGATGCGGCTGAAGCCAGACTCAAGAACACGTCTAGCGAGAGGAGGGTCGCCGGCGAGGAGATCGAGGCTCTCAGACAGGTCAAACACGTGCAACTACTGAAGACGACAGTCACTATGAAAATTAGGGCTGGGTATCGATTCAGATGTCCCGATTCGATTCGATTTCGATTCGCAAGCTCTCGATTCGATTCTCGATTTTTTTTATTACATTCAGTGAATATAGTTTTAATACAAATGCTATTGATATTTCTAAAAAATGAACAGTAAACATCAGTTTACAAATGGTGAATTAATAAAAAGAAATTAAGAACCACATGCTTGTATTTTAAACCTATTCTTTTTTTTTTTTATAGGGTCCTTTTTTAAACAATAATAGGGCCCTATAAAATGTTCTTAATTTTTCTGGTAATCAGATGAAGGCATAAAACATTAATTTAATTTATTAAACCCTATCAGATATAATATCAGGTGCTTCCGCAGATTTATAGTATTACTATAGCATTTCACCTGAGCATTGTGAATTGTGCGTATGGCCATGATAAGTGCTGAATGAATGACAGGATTTCTGTTGTAACATCGCGCAAGGTATATAAGGGTGACAGCTAGTGGAGTGGTTAATCAGATCTCGTCTTAAATGTGTGCTGAAATAAATCCCGAAAAAGATCGATTCGTGGCTTTTGAGAATCGATAGCGAATCGACGTCATTTAAAAAAACGATTAATCGGAAAATTTATTTTTTTTGCCCAGCCCTAATGAAAATGCTTGCGAATGGTTTTACTTACTGGTGTAATCTTTTGTAGAGCAGAGGCAATAATCAAACATGCTCTCCTTGAATTGTGATTCAATTCCGATCCATGTGATTCCAAAAAATTTAGTTTAGAAGATATGAATAAAAGATTCAAAAGACTCACAGACAAAAGTGTTCAATCAAAAGTGTTTAGAAGTCCATGTGTGACGTGTATTTAAAAAAAAAAAAATTTAACAAAATAAATTATTTAATATTGAAATATTGAATTAGTTTTAATCTAAATAACTAAGACATATTTAAATAAATCAATAATATTGTAAATATAAAAAATTTATTTTGATATATTTTAGTTCTTTAAGTTGTTATTTATATAATTTTTAATTAAATTAATTAAATATTTTAATTTTAAATATTAAATACTACTAAGTATTTTTATAAAATATAACAAAATTAATATATCTCAGTATTAATCTTAATATTTAAAGGTGCAGTAGATCTCGGAAAATGCTAACTTTAGCCTGATAGCACTGAAAGCGAACGTTTTTAGTTAATTGATATTTATATATAAAATATTAATTCAATTAACTAAATAAACATTTATTTAAATTATGCTATTTATCTTTTTTTGTAATTTCATTAAGTGATTAAAAAATATTTCTCAGTATTAATCTAGATAACTAATTTATTAAATATGATATATGATGTAAAACTGATTTGATTAAATTATTTAATCTCAGTGGTATATTGTTTTTGCTCGGGCAGTAATCACTTGCTCTATTGTTTATATTTAGGGTTATGAGTTTGAATCCCAAATAACCTCTAAAAAAAACCTGGCCTTCCCAGCACTGCTTCTTTGTCATAGAATTATTGTAATTATTGGTGGTTTGATGTTTGTTGCGTTGTGTGCAGGAGCTGAACTCGGCTCTGTTGGACCGGGACCGGGCGATCCGAGAGAAGACCGAGCTGCTGGAGAAATACTGTCACGAGGTGCAGGACAAAGCCGAAACGCAGAAGGAGCTGAGCCAGGCCTGTAAGGACATCGAGATGGTGCGAGAGGAGCGCGACGTGGCCCGTAAAGAGCGAACAGAGGCCATCATCCAGAGAGACCAGCTCCTGAGAGAGTATTATCAGGCCAGACAGGTACAATGACTTAAACCTGGACTTATATACAGTGGCCATCAAAATGATTAGAACACTAGTATTTTCAGCAGCTACAAATGGTTTTAAGTCAGTTATTTCTATCTTTTGCTGTAGTGTGTCAGTAGGAAATATCAGTTTACATTTACAAACATTCATTTTGCCATTAATTGTAATAATCCAGTGAGATTTTTGTCTGACAGCAGCCAGTGCTCCACACAGAGATGTGATCTGATCATCATCAGTCTGTCTGGAATGACATGAAGAAACAGAACAAACTGAGACAGACTCAATCCAGAAGAACTGATGCTTCAAAAGACCTACCTGCA
Source organism: Sinocyclocheilus grahami (assembly GCF_001515645.1). NCBI lineage: Eukaryota > Metazoa > Chordata > Actinopteri > Cypriniformes > Cyprinidae > Sinocyclocheilus > Sinocyclocheilus grahami. Next base: position 815,325 of record NW_015505377.1, read on the forward strand.
AAGCTCCTGAGAAACTCTGCTCAAGTGCACCGAGGGCAAAAGCGGATTTAAACGCAAAGGATGCTCACACCAAATGTTGATTTAATTAAGTTAATTGATGAAGAAAATCTATTTATAACATTATTTTTGACAGCCTCCTCATTTTACAGTACTGTAGCTTTGCAGGTAGGTTTCTTGAAGCATCTTGGAGACACAGTTCTTCTGGATTTAGTCTGTCTCAGTTTGTTCTGTTTCTGTAAACTGATATTTCCTACTGACACACTACAGCAAAAGATAGAAATAACTGACTTAAAACCATTTTTAGCTGCTGAAAATAATAGTGTTCTAATCATTTTGGCCACCACTGTATGTGCATTAGGGGTCTTATTTAATCTCATTTGTCTCCCTGCAGAAGCAGGACAGCGCGACGCTGGACATGGAGCGTGTAAGTAAGGAGCTGGAGGTTCTGAGGAAGCAGTGCGAGGCTGTTTCGGAGGAGCTCCAGGAGGCTGTGCAGGAGGCAGAAGTGGCCAAGTGCCGCAGAGACTGGGCCTTCCAGGAGAGAGACAAGATCGTAGCAGAGAGAGAGAGCATACGGTGAATAAACGCAATGACAACATCCTGTTATACCTCTGATTCTGTTATACATGTAGCATCAAAACAAAAGTTTAATACAGCTCCATTTCTTTTGCAAACTGTATTTTGTGAATGTGAATTATCTTACACATTGAATAATTTTGTATATGTAAATGCATACATTTTTTGACTATTTTAGCTCCAGAAAAACAGGCCCAGTAGTGTTCATCAAGTCCTATGAAACAATAATCAGAATTGTGTATTTACTGTGTTTGTGTTTCAGGACGTTGTGTGATAACTTGCGTCGCGAGAGGGACCGAGCCGTGAGCGATCTCGCCGACGCTCTGAGAAACATGGACGACCTTCGCAAACAGAAGAATGACGCAGTGCGAGAACTGAAGGAGCTCAAGTGAGTCTCAGTAAAACATAAACTAATATCAAAACACACACGATCACATCAGGGACTGTCGACATTGTGCATCTAGCAAATTATTATGATGTTCAGTTCTGTTAATGATTCATGAATACTCTGAGAAAGTTTCCTGCAGCGCATTAATTAATAAATAAAGTGAAGTGACGTGTGGCCAAGTATGGTGACCCATACCTGGAATTTGTGCTCTGCATTTAACCCATCCAAGTGCACACACACAGCAGTGAACACACACACACCGTGAACACACACCCGGAGCAGTGGGCAGCCAATGCTGCGGCGCCCGGGGAGCAGTTGGGGGTTCGGTGCCTTGCTCAAGGGTCTCACGTCAGTCGTGGTATTGAGGGTGGAAAAGAGCGCTGGTCATTCACTCCCCCCCCACCTACAATGCATAGCTGTGATAGGCAATTTGGTTCTTTCTCATTATTTGACTTAGTGGGAGCATATACAGGCTAAACAAGAGCGGTGCAAGAATTGAGCCTTGTGGGACTCCACATGTCATGGACGTCCACTTAGACTTATGCTCTCCTATACTCACATAATCACCTCTCCCTTCTAAGTATGACCTGAACCAATTGAGAACATCCCAGAAAGCCGGACCCAGTTTTCCAGTCTCTCTAGAAGTTGAAGATGTTATGATCGACAGTGTCAAACGCAGCACTGAGATCTAATAATACCAGCACTGATATTTTGGCAGAATCAGAATTTAAGCAAATATAATTTATTATATTAATGACCGCTGTCTCTGTGATGTGATGCGGAAACCAGATTGAAAATTGTCCTTTATTTAAATCTACAACACCATGACAAAAGAAGCTAACAAGCGCGATCAAAGTAGTTTGATTCCCAAACAAATGACTCTTTTAAAGTATGAATCATGAATCTTGAATCGGTCTCAGAGCCATTGAGGTAAATGATGACAAAAGTTGGGTGAATTTTCCTAAAATGTGTGTTCAGGGAATGCATGGAGGAGCAGCTGGAGAAGGAGGCGCGTTTCCGCCAGCTGATGGCCCACAATTCCCATGACTCGGCTATCGATACGGACTCTCTGGAGTGGGAGACGGAGACGGTGGAGTTTGAGAGGAGTACGGTACGTAATCGAGTCGTCACAGCTGTGACGAACCTCCAAATGAGTTCAACACCTCACCGTCTCTGATCTGACGTACAGGACGACATGGATTTGAGCGCTCTGGGTTTTGATATCGCCGAGGGAGTGAGCGACCCGTATCTACCTGGGGATTATGGGATATTCGTGAGCAAGGTGGACAAAGGAAGTGTTGCGGAGGGCAGGTTAAGGTAGGTGGACTCGGCTTTCAGTGTCTCCTGTGAAACGGCCATCTGTGATTCTAACTAGGGCTGCACCATAAATGGAAAGGAAATTGTAATTGCGATTAAGCAGAAGCTGCGAGGGAGTGAGCGACCCGTATCTACCTGGGGATTATGGGATATTCGTGAGCAAGGTGGACAAAGGAAGTGTTGCGGAGGGCAGGTTAAGGTAGGTGGACTCGGCTTTCAGTGTCTCCTGTGAAACGGCCATCTGTGATTCTAACTAGGGCTGCACCATAAATAGAAAGGAAATTGTAATTGCGATTAAGCAGAAGCTGCGATTGTCATGCACATCTTGTCAGTGAAGCACGGTTCTTTGATCAGTAGTAAATCTCTATCCGAAGGCCAGAGAAACTCCAAATACACCCCGTAGAATAAATCCAGGAAATCCCTATAGCGGTAGCTGAATAAACAGAAGATTTAACTGCTTTCATTGGTTCAACGTGACTAATAAACACAGGACTATGACAATATATGATTGATCTGAGTTCCTATTATAATTTTCATCATAGTAAAGTATATAATAATGCAATGCTATTATCACTGCGTAGAATACTAGGAAATATGTTGCGTGCCTTATTCTGTTTAAAAAGCCACATCATCTCACAGAAGGATTTATTTCAAACACTCGACTGATGTTATGAAGTGAGTATGGAGTAAAAACATGTTATTAAATGTGGTATTTTCACGTGCTTTCAGATGGAGCAGCATTTACTACACAGAGCCGTAGTTCACAGAGAAGCTACACGAACAACTTTCACTATCGCTGAACGATTTCTTCGATTTCATAATCACGTGATTAAATCGAGAGATTTACTACTGATCACAGAACCGACTTTACTGACAAGATGCGCATGATGATCGCATTCGATTAATCGTGCAGCCCTAATTCTAACCAGCGTTTATTCTTATGGCAGAGTGAATGATTGGTTGTTGAAGATAAATGACGTGGATCTGGCCAATAAGGACAGGATGCAGGTCATAAAGGCGGTGTTCAGCGGGGGCGGAGTCATCAATATGGTGGTGCGCAGGAGGAAGTCTCTGGGAGGACGGATGGTCACTTCTGTTCATCTGACGCTGACAGGACATAAAGGTCAGATCGTGGGGCTTTGTCTTTCAGGACGTCCAGCAGATCAGCTCTCTTCATCTCTACAGTCTCTCTCTCTCTCTGTCTGTCTGTACTTCAGATTGCGGCGTTGGGTTGGAGAGTGGCGTGTTTGTGTCGTCTGTTTCTCCAGGCAGTCCAGCGGCCAGAGATGGATCGGTGTGTCCCGGCGATCGGCTTCTCAATGTGAGTCGACTCGTGTGCTTTTCTTTTCTTCAGCACCAGTTCTCCAGGAATCTCTGATTGGCAGATAGTGATGTAATTGATTTAATCCCTACACTGTCAAACTGCTTGAGGAAAATTACTTCTTTTTTTTATTTTCTTTTTTCTCTAAACTTATTTTTTTGCTGTTTATAAATAATAAGTTATTGTGAATAGTTTTATCAGGGATGTGATTTTCTTTTTCAGTGCTTTTGTACATATTATTATTATTTTTTTTTACCTAAAGTATGACCCACTTGAATTGCATAAATCTGAGGAAAAAACGGCTGCATTTTCATTTTCAGTTTAAACAGACATATTAAATTTTTCCAAACATCTTCCCAAATTTGAAATGAAAATGATTTATAAATCTGTTTATAAATAAAGCTTTAATGTCTCCCAGCAGTTTTCTGCCAAAATAAAGGCTCTATGCTTTAACACTTGAAAGTAAAGAAATTAAGACATAAATAGTAGGATTTGTATTTCACTATTGTTCAATTAAAAAACATATATTTTTATTTGTACAAAACAACAATATTGCAATAGTAATATGCTTTTTATTGATATGATTAATTCATATAACTTAAATAAGAAATAATATTATTTTTAATAAATAATAATAATAATAATTAATTTTATATTATATTATATATTTTTATAATTTAAATGATACTTTGCATAATAATAATATTATGATGATACACAATCCTTTTATATACAGAAACAATTAAAGTACAAAGCCTTCTTCCTTTTATTCATTTCATATACTTTTTTCCTTCATATCATAATTTGTAATGTTCATGTCAGAGCTAAATGTTTGGTTCAGGGCTTAAAGTTTTGAAATGCCTATAGAGAACAGGTATGAGAAAAATACATCCAGATCCCAAGCTGCTGAAAAAGTGGGCGATATTCCTACAATGGGAAGCTCTGTCTGGTCGATCGAGCAGAGGTTGATTTGCATGTATATTGGCTGATTAGAATAAATGCAGGCAATACAGAATGAGATCTCTGAGGTAAATGAATATGTCATGCTGTATTTAAAGACCGTTTAATTTTCTCTGACAGATAAACGGGATTTCGCTGGATAACAAATCCGTGAGCGAATGTGAGAATCTCCTGCGGAGCTGCAGAGACTCGGTTTCTCTTTCTCTCCTGAAGGTGAAACATTATTGATTGTCTATTTCCTTTTTAATGAGAGGAATTCAATCCGCTTACTAGTGGTTCAACGGATCACAAATCTCACGGTTCGGATCATATTATGGTTTTTGAGCCACAGATCAGCAAGAAAATAAAAAATATGTCAATGTAACTTTGCTTTCCATAAGTACTTCTACGATACCACAGCAAACACTCTTAGCCTAAGAAAGTTCAAACATTATTGAAGAGACAAGTGAACAGCCAGTAAAAATAAGAACAAATACACAAATTACAAGCATAGATAAATACAAAAGAACAATGTTACAAATAAAATAAGGTCGGTAGTATTCAGGTACGGAAATGTAATAATTAAGTTTAAAATAACACTGCATAGTGTTCAGTCTATAAATTAAAAAATAGATTCATCTTTCTCAAAAACGTGTTTTGTTGTTTGATGAGCATAATGACAGCAGCAGGTATTATTAGGCTGCTGCCCCTTTAAGACCTGATGCACAGGTCCAATATAATGATACACATCCGATTTCTTTCTCCGGTTTAAAATCACTTATGTGTGTAAACACGTACAACTGATAAACTTTCCCTCTATTATGATTACATTTCGCAATTAATCCGCGGATCACATGCGTGCTGAACCGTGGGGATTGGATCACAGATTAGGGATGGGAAAATAAATTGATGCATCACGAATCGAAAAATTATTCAGCATCAATTCTGAGATTTTCATCGAAATCGCGATTCTTTCTCGAGTTGATTCTGAGCTTAGTTTTGAAAAGCAGATGGCGTTGCGTGCTTTAGAAACAGCCGTACTCTGCTTGTTTCCAAATCCTTACACGTACTTGAACCTAAAATAATCATTAATAAAATTCAAAAAGGTTGAAGCGAATTACAAGGGTGTTCACAGTGGACTGTGTTTTATTTTAATCTGGCGTCATAAAAGCATTCTGAGCTGAGGTGAAATTACACGACTCGGCCGAACGCACAAGCGCTCTTCAGCACTTCTTCATGAGCATTTGAGTGTGCGGATAAAAGCTAGATTAGAGCTCCATCTGCTGTTAAAATCTAAGATCCAGATTGAATCATGATGAATCATGATGCATTCGGAAGATCTCAGAATCGATTCTGCATCGATTTATCAACTACGATCTGTACCACTACCACTACAGCTTACTCTGTTATCGTATCCCAGTTTTTCCCACAGAGTCTGTCGGGTCAGAGCATCGCTGAGAGCCAGCGCGACTGTGAACGAAGCTCTAATGGGAAGTCAGCGGATCAGCTGCGGCCCTGCAGGAAGCAGCCCACCCATAAAGACATGTACAGCCCCACGCGTGACGTGGAGAGCGAGCGCGGTCAGCGCGGGACGCTGTATCGCTCAGAGCCGTATCATGAGATCTGCTGCCCGCATCCCACCTCCAAACGACCCCTCACCTTTCACCCCGTTTCCCCCGGTGACTGCATCACCGTGGAGATGAGTCAGGAGAGACGGTGCGTCCCGCAGAAGCAAAGCGGCGGCACGTGGCCCAAAATGGTAGCAGTTGCAATGACACCAGCCGACAGCATCCCACCGCTCTCTATTTTTAAGACCCCAAAGAAGCGGAAGTCGATATTCGACACAGACATGTTCAAGCGGCCAGAGACACCTTCCAAGCTGGACTACCTCAGTCTGTCCCAGATGCCCAAACATTCCCCACAGAGCTCCTGGACGGAGGCAGCGCCGCAGATCCCGCCGGACCCACCCAAACGCAGCGACTCCTTCAAGTTCAAACACAAGCCGCAGGGAAGCTCCGCCTCCGATTCCACCATCACCACCGGATCGCCCCCGGCAACGCCCATTCAGACCACGCCCACAGACAAACCCAGTCCTGATTTTGAAAGCCGAGACCGCAACGGGAACGTGCTTCAGAGACAGGGCTCTGGCGGCGCCGGAGGGTCGTTTGCGGAGGAAGTGCCCGGACAGGGTTCAGATGAACTGGAGGTGAGGAGAGGAAGACCAAACTCTGCACCCGCACAGCGCCGCAACCTCACGCCGCTTAAGATGCCGTTTCCACAGGTACTGCGTCTTAAACACACCTGTAATGCTACAGGTTATCAGACTTGCTCGAGTACTGCTCAACTAGTCGTCCAGAGGAGTTTTTCCTCCTGCTGTCACCATATAGAGCAAACACACCTGAAGCCATGTAGACAAAGCATCAAATAAATGACAGCCAGAAATATTAGGATTGTAATTTTACTATTGTTCTGTAAAATAACTAATATTATTATTTGTTGCAGTACAACAATATTATTGCAGTAGCAATATATTTCTTTATTGATCTGTTTAATTTTTAGAATCGAAATAATCATTAAAATATTGGTTTGAATCAAATTTGAGAATAATAGTAATAATAATTATTATTATTAGTCACACTTTTTTATTTTATTAGTCTGATTATTTATTGTTATAATTATAAATATCAATAACAACAATAATAATAATAGTACTAATTAAAATAGTAACTATTATGATTAGTAGTAGTATTATTAAATACACATTATGTTTATTGCAATAGTAATATATTTTAATAATAGTATTCTTTATTGATTTGTTTTATTTTTATCATTTCAATAACAAAAAAACAGTTAACGCTAATGTGAGGGTGTTTCTAATGCAGTGTCTATGGGAGTCTCTCAATTTTTTTCCTTTTTTTGAAAGCCATAAAGTTTTTTTCTTTTGCTATTTGAGCAAATGGGAATGCAAAAAATATATTTGTGGTACTCGCCCATTCACTGCTCTTTAAGTTAACCCAACTATGACGACTTCCGCTGCTGAGAAACTCAGAAATGTGAAAAAAGGTCCATTTATTTAACAAAATATTTTATATTTTTTTAATATTTATTTTATTAGTATTCAAATTATTTATTAACTCAGTTATTTAAATCAGTAGTTGTTGTTGTTATTATTATTATTAAATTCACATTTAAAAATGTACATAATATATAATATCCAACTGATCTGTGCAACTCCTAACTGTAGCTCTTATTCAGAAGCATCATTGCAGGTAGTCAAGCTGGTTTATAACACTCAATCTGTTTTCCTCTGCTGCAGAGCTTCTCTCATGATGAACAGTCTCCTGAACCTGTGGATCTGGTTCGGTTTTCTCCTTTCCGTTCAAACCGTCACAGCTTCTCGCCTGTACAAGCACGTGAGTTTGACACTATTGAATTATGTTAGCTGAAAGAATAGTCAAAAATGAAAATGTAGAACACAGAATAGGGATGCACCGAAATGAAAAATTCTTGGCCGAAGCCGAACAAAATGAAACACTGGGCCGAAGGCCGAATACCAAACCAAATGCTCCCCATGTATTTTGCCAATTTTTTTCACCATTGCATAAATAAAATGCCCACATTTAGCTTTTTACTGTTTTGTATTGCTTTTGAAAGAAAAAATTAATTACAAAACAATAATTTAAAAATATATACTTAACACTAAACATTCTAGCAGACATTATACCAACAAAGCAAAATGTAACTTAAAATTAATAAGTTAATTTTTGGTAATTTTTGAGAACCCCTTCTTGAATCAGGCATGCATTTATTTTACTGTATAAATAAATACAGCCTTGCTGAGCAGAAGAGACCTCTTTTAAAATATTTCAGATCCCACAGATACAATCTCTTGCAGCGCAATTGGAATACATGCAATTCGTGCATGTATTAGAAAACATAACATTCTGCAGTTTATTTACTAATCGTTTGAGGCCATTTCGCGATTTCAATCATCATACAGTAACCATCAACAATAACCCCTTCCTCTTCTCATCGAAGACATGCGATGCAGCACTAAGCAGTCTCTCGCTGTCGGTGCTTGTAATGATTTTTGCGTCTTTCTCGGACAGTTTTAAATGCTTCCACACTGCCGGCATGTTTGCTGCATTAGTGCGCACCTCTATTTGATCACGTCACGTCATTGTTCAATTTATTTATTTGAACACCAAAAGAGCTTTTTTTTTCTATTTTCGGCTGAATAATTTCGGTTCCCGAACATTCAGTGCATCCCTAACACAAAAGTAGATGTTCGTGCTGTTTTCTATTCAGTGAAATCTATTGATTTTTCATTGATTTCCTCTGTATGACTTTTTAAAACAAGTTGAAACAATACATTTATAAATGCAAAGCATTATAAAAGCTGTTTTGCCTGATGCTTCCGTATGTTAAAATTATTATCTTTCTTTGTGTGATGTTTTTGTGTGTCTAGACACCACTCCCAGAACGCTGTCTCCCTACTCTGCTGTGACCGCAGTGATGAGGAACCCAGTGTACACAGCCTGGAGTCACTGCGTCAAAACCACCAACTCTGCTTCAGTTCCAGCACACACATATACTCAAGTCAGGTACACACACACACACGCGCACGCACACACACACACGCTCACACACACACACACACACACACACTCACACACTCTCTCACACTCACACTCTCACTTTCTCTCTCTCTCTCTCTCTCTCTCTCTCTCTCTCACACACTCGCACTCACACACACACACTCACACACTCTGATGTATCGCATCTGTTCTGATGCGAGACGCTTGACTCTCTGTCTATTCTCTTCAGTCCGCAGCACCAGGGCCGATGGAGTGTGGATCTCAACCACAAGCGCTCCGGTGAGCTCTTCGACGGCTCCCGCGGTTCGGTTCAACACAACACCAACTCCCTGCCCTCCAGCGCCAGACAGGGTCTGTACTCGACACGCCACACACACCAGCAGTGCTCTCTCATGCAACAGTCACTGTTATTTAATTATGTTCTATAGTGAGCATAACGTGCACTAATTGCCACTTGTCAACACTAGAGAAACTCTAAGGTGTCCCTGCATTTTTCTGCCACAATAGAAGTTCTATGGTTTAATGTTTGAAAGCAAAAAAAAAAAAAAAAGAACTGCTATACATTTTGTTTGGTAAAATAAAAATTATGATGATGATGATTATTATTATATAAAATACTCTTTTTATATTTTACAGTGCTATAGTAATACTATAATAATAATAATAATGTTGTTTAGTAAATTATTATTATTATTATTAATATATTTTTGAATTTGTATCATTTGATAAAATGATGATGATAATAATAATAATAATAAAAGGAAAATATAATAATTAAACAAATAAATGAATATATTATAGTAACAGTACTGCATTGTAAAATAATAAAAACAGTATTTAATATTAATATTATAATTTTATCAAATTATACAAATTAAAAAATGTTTTTATTATTTTACAATGCAGTACTGTTACTATAATATATTCATTTATTTGTTTAATTATTGTATTTTTCTTATAATAATAATAATAATAATAATAATAATAATAATAATAATAATAATAATAATAATAATAATAATAATAATAATAATAATAATAATAATAATAATAATAATAATAATAATAATAATAATAAAAGCATGCCCCATGAGTGGGTTTGCAACTTTGTCACTTTTTGCACCCTGATGAGTTTGCATCCCTGTTTTTAATTTCAATTTAATCAGTGATAAAATCTGTTGTGAGTGATTGGCAAAACTTTAATCGTAACCGTTAATATAAAATCTTTATTGATTAATCAAAAGTGTGTGGGTGACAAACACAATCTAAAATGTAGGACGTGACGTGTGGCCCATACTCGGAATTTGTGCTCTGCATTTATCCCATCCAAGTGCACACACAGCAGTGAGTAGTGAACAAACACTCACACACACCGTGAACACACACCTGGAGCAGTGGGCAGCTAATGATTTTGTGTTTGTGTCCATAGGTTTGTCTCAGTACCGCGAGCAGCGCATTAAGATTCCCGCCACCCCTCGTTACGCGCGATCCGCTCACGGCTCTGATAGAGGTGCTGATCTCTCTGATTTACACCATGCTTCCTGTGCTGTTACATGAGTGATGGATGTACCAATAATTGTACAAATTGTGTGTTTCAGGATCTCTGTCACACTCGGACTGCAGCAACCCCAGTCTGGTAACTCCGCCCCTCTCTCCTCTGGACGCCGCCTCCTTCAGCAGTAGCCAGTCACAGGGCTCCGTCTCCGCCCAGACCAGGCTGTCAGTCAGCCCTGTGCCAATAGACAGGAGGAGGGACAGGTAGAAATAGAAATATCAAAATTAAACCCTCTGTCATCATTTACTCGCCCTCATAATGGTCCAAACCTGTGCTAATATTTTTCCATACAACACAGAGAAGAGGAAGAATCTTTTTTTTTTTTCAGACTTGTGCATTCCAAGTCTTCTGAAGTCATATGATGCTTTATGTGAGAAACAGACTCAAATTCATAACCATTTACTGAAGCTCTGAAATCAAATATGGCATGTTTTGAGTTTGATAACATAATCCACATGGGTTTATAATAACATGAGGCTGAGTAAATATGCATTTGTCTTCATCTTGCATTCAGTGGTTTGTGCTGTTCTCGTCGTCCTCTTCTTCCTCTCGTAGTTTATATAGCTCAGATCTCCTTATTCTCCGTTCTAGTCTGTCTGCTCTTCTGCCCCATTTCTCTCTCTGTTCTCCTTCCTGCTCCAGATGCTCGTTGCGTAACAGGTCTTACCTGAAGCTTTCTCGAGCTCAGAGATCGTGGTTTGCCTCTTTACGGACCCTGAGGTTTGTTCACTGTGCAATGAGAGCAAAAAAACAAACTTTTTCCTGTTTAAGGGAATTTCTTTGATCTGATTGCTTTCCCCCCATTTTTATGTCATGTCACTTTCCTTTAAATGCACGCTCTTGAAGTGTGGCCAGCTGTTATTTACCACCAAAGGTAGCTTAGGGCTGCATCAACTATTCAATGATATGTATAATCATCAATAATGAAAATAAACATCCAGTATTCCTATATTATGAATAAATTGAATTTATATTTAGAAAGCATTTGTGACATGCTGTTATTTAAAGTGTTTGGGCTTACGCATTACAAGTTACGAGAGTTACGTAATCAGATTACTTTTTTAAAGTAACTAGTAAAGTAACGCATTACTTTTTAATTTAAAAGGAAATATCCAAGTTACTTTTTCAAATAAGTAGCTCCAGTTACTTTGTTTCGCATGTGTTGAGTGGCAGCTCTGGTGTTGCCATGGTGACAGAAATCGGGAGTAAGTGCAGAGCGTTGTGTGTGAACATGATCTTACTGTAGTTCTAGAATAAATATGAACATGTTTACTCATCTCACCTGCACAAAAACACATTCAGTGTTCCTCAAAATGAAAAAAAAACTGTCAAATGAAACTCCGAATGTTATACAAACCTGCAATAATTAAATGTTAAATAAGACAAATATCATTTATGTATTTAATCCCATTTTTTTAACCAATGTCTTTGCTACTGACCTTTGATCCAATTCAGCCATACTAATAAGCAAAAATGGCACATTTGTGTTTAATTTTTGTAATTGCCGAGTAGTGTTGAACTTTCTTCTCATGCGTCATATTTATGCAATTTGTTGCGCCCTCTACTGTACAGACATGAATTTACATTTCCTTCAGCCTGAGGCGTATTCACTTCACTTTTGGTGTGAAAGGGCTTTTACATTTGTAAAATAACTTTTTTTATATTAAAAACAAACACGCAAGCCCTGCCCAGATTTAAAAAGTAACTCAAATGTAATGTAATGCATTACTTTCCATAAAAAGTAACTAAGGTAATTAGTTACTTTTTTAGGGAGTAACGCAATATTGTAATGCATTACTTTTAAAAGTAACTTTCCCCAACACTGGTTATTTATCACTGAAACATTTAAATTATAATTACTTTCATTGTAATTGATCCACTATTAATCATTTGCAAAATATCCACCAATTATCATGTCACTTTACACTCCTGAATAACGCATTTCTGTGTGCAAAGCTGAAATTTGCCAGAGGACACAGATGGTGCTCAAGTGCATAAATCAAGTTATCAGAAGACATATTAAAATGCTACATATATAAAATAAGTAATTGTATTTTATGAGTGCATAAATAGTAACAAAATAGGGATTATTGTAATGGAGTACAGGTTTACATTTAGTCTGTACTTTTGTTTTTATCTGTTTTTTTTATTTAGGGATTTTATCTTTAAAACTGTGCCAAGCAGCTTTTTTTGGGGGGGGGGGGGGGGTAATGTAATGGTTTATATTTTAACACTTTTTTGCACAATGTATAGCATTAGCTTTTATTATTTTCTTTACGTTGTTTGTACAACTCTTATATTTTTGTATCTGTGTGTAATCACACACACATATATAATATTATTATTATTATTATTATTATATATTTTAAAGCTAGGTGTGATTTAATCATGATTCATTAAAGAAAAATTTGATTTAATAGTTACTTTTTTAATCAACTGACAGCACTTGTGTATATATATATATAGGTATATGTATATATATGTATGTGTGTGTGTGTGTGTTTAATCAGATAAAATGTGTTAAATGTGATTAATCAAAGAAATAATCAACAGATTAACTCGTTCTACAGCTTAAGTTAAATATTTCCATTTACACTTACATTTTATCCACTTGACAGATGTTTTTAATCGCTTTGAACTAAAGTCTGACTTTTTACAAACTGAGCGATGAGTGAAAATGATTTTCTTTGCTGTCTGACAGAATGTCACAGATAATATCTATAAAGCCTTGACCTGAAATACTTTGATACATTATACAACAGATGAACACGAACCGGTTATTCTGTAAATAACTGAAAATGGCAGTAAATGCATGCGTGAGCGATTGTGATAGTTTGGTTCTGTTTTGTTCCTCTGAGACTGGTTGCCCATATTGTGTGTGTTTGCGTTTTAGGCCGTACATAGAGGAGCCGCGATGTGTCACTATCCCCAAAGGGGCGGAGCCTCTGGGCATCTCTATAGTGGGTGGGGAGAATGGCGGCATCTTTGTTTCCAAGGTAACGGGAGGCAGCATCGCTCAGAAGCACCACCTGGAGTTTGGAGATCAGCTTCTGGAGGTGCGTCAGAAGACACTCGGAGAAATACAGAGCTTATCGTTACATTGAGCATGTGTGAATCTCTCTCTGTCTCTCCGCAGTTTAACGGCATTAATCTCAGGAACGCCACTGAGCAGCAGGCCAGACTCATCATTGGGCAGCAGTGTGACACCATCACCATACTGGCACAGTACAACCCACACATGCAGCAGCTGGGCAATCACTCCCGCTCGAGGTACAGCGCACAGTACACGTGACTCTGTCATGCTTTAGAAGCACTGTATGAGTGTCCTGACGTGTTCATTTCTGTCAGCTCCCGGATGGAGTCGTCTATAAGCTCTCACTCGACGGCCGACACGCACTCCAACATCGACACGCTCAGCGAACAGGACGAGGGCACCATGACCCCGCCCTCCAAACAGGCCACGCCCACAGCCAGCCCTCTCAGGTAACAAACACTCTGGCTCTCGTTCGCTAAGAATTGCATGGATTACTTCATATTTATACATACAAGGGAACATTTTCTGCTTGATGCCAGGGTTTCTGGTGGTCTTAAAAAGTCTTAATTCACCCTTCCACAAATTAAGGCTTGAAAAGGTCTTAAATCGGAGCAGAAAGTCTTAAATTCATAAAGCAATGGCATTAAATGTTGCATACATAGCAAAGAAATAAATATCTTCCTCCGTATTTTTGTCTAATACAAATATCTAAACATCCTTAAATCAAAGCTGCATTCCGTAACTTTTTTTGGTTAAATGATCCGAAATCAATATTTGAGCAAGTGCATAACCAGCCAGTGTTCAAAACTATCGCCTTACTTTAGCCCGATTCACAACGGTTAGCTTATAATAATGTTTTTTAATTTGAGTGGTACAGGTTTTCGTGGGAAATTCGAGCATGCTTCTGCGTCATTACGTCATGTCTGTAAACATAAAGATTGAGTCCCGGCTAGTAGACTATCGCATGTGAGGATGCTGCACCTGGCGGATCGTTAGCCTTTTCTCACAGCAGCTGGAATAATTAAACTGATAAATTTGATGGCGGATTGTAATTAGGGCTGGGTATCGATTCAGATGTCCCGATTCGATTCGCAAGCTTTCGATTCGATTCTCGATTTTTTTGATTACATTCAGTGAATATAGTTTTAATACAAATGCTATTGATATTTCTAAAAAATAAACCGTAAACATCAGTTTACAAATGATGAATTAATAAAAAGAAATTAAGAACCACATGCATGTATTTTAAACCTATTCTTTTGCTTTGTATAGGGTCCTGTTTTAAACAATAATAGGGCCCTATAAAATGTTCTTAATTTTTCTGGTAATCAGATGAAGGCATAAAACATTAATTTAATTTATCCTAATCAAATGAATATCAAACCCTTTTATTTTTTGGCAAACAAAGTGCTGCACAACAGAAGTTTACTGTTAAAATAAAAAATAAAACAGATGTGATTATTCCTTTAAAAATAAAGATTTATTAATATGTATTAGCAGTAGTAGCATTGAGTCTTAAGACTGCTAAATAGTAATATATTCTGACAGTAGAACGTTAAACTAAACTTTTATTTTGACGGGTTGCCGTGAAGAACTTGCAGCTGCTGTGTATGTGATATGACGGTAGTTTTCTCAAATGAAACGGTAAATGCTAATGAAGTGACTCTCAGAGCAGCTGGAGATGACATTCGTGTTCATATCATCATATAGTGAGACTGCAGAAGCTGAAAACACCGCGAGCGCTGAAAGAATGACAGGATTTCTGTTGTAACATCGCGCAAGGTAAATAAGAATGACATCTAGTGGAGAAGACTAATGATAAGATTCATGTTAATCAGATCTTGTTTTAAATGTGTGCTGAAATAAATACTGGAAAAGATCGATTCGCAGCTTTTGAGAATCGATATTGAATCGACGTTATTTTAAAAAACGATTAATCGGAATTTTTTTTTTGCCCAGCCCTAATTGTAATCCAGAAAGAATTGTGTTTATGAATCACATGTGACTGAAATTCAATTATAACAGTTTTAAATGTGCATCTGATTACAGAGAGCCTGGGATTACACAGGATTTGTATTTTAAAGACAACCAGTTCGAAGGAAGAATAATTTGCTTTTTGGGCTAAAAGAATTTCTTAATATGAAATTCGAATGATATGACAATTAGAGATTAGACTGTACAGAAATTGAAATCTACACGCTAATGCACACATTCATGCAATGCTGATGTTGTTAACATGAACAATTTGAGAACGAAGTATAACAATAATAATAATTTGAACGGTTTGATGTGATATGAGCTAATCGATCGTTAGATTAAATCACCATTGGTAGCGCGATTTATTGTAATGCTTTTTTCCTCAGTTGGTCAGAACAAAATTGGCAGACTTGTTACTTGTTCAGATGACAATATCCAGTGAAAATTCTTATTTGGGTCATATATTCCAAGACGTAGCCACACATTCGACTCAAAACATTAGATTAAGCCATGCTGGAGCCGTGCCGGCGCACAACCCACGTAATGAAAATAATTCCGCAAGTAACTGCAATTGCAGGTTTCAAACAGAGATGGCGACAAAGAGGCAAAACTTACGGACTGCAGCTTTAAATCAAGTTTTGTGAGTTTATGCCTAAAATAATAACCAATATCTGTCACGGGGGAATGAAAACTTGTTTTCCCTTTGAATTAATTCGATTTTTCTGAGCCCATTGACTGAAATTTGTTCCCGTTTTAATCATAAACTCGCTTTTTGATCACTTTATTATCATCATTCATAAAACAAGAATTCTTCGATGTATGATTGAGTCTTAAAACATTTGCACTGGAAGATGAGACAAATACTGAGGATAAACATCACTTTTGTGTGGTGTAATCAAAAGGTACTTTTATTCCTTAAATTTTCTTTACTTGGTCTTAAAAGGTCTTTAAAGGTCTCAAGTTTACCTTCGCAACACCTGCAGAAACCCAATTAAATTAAATTAAATACATAAATTAATGAATTAATAAATAAAATAATTTTTTAAACTTTTCATTTCAGCTATTTGCCAAGACAACATTTCTCATTTTAATTTAGTATAATTTGATATACTAAAATAATAAAAAATAAAATAATAAAAATAAATTAAAAAAATAAAAATGAATAAAAACTATGTAGACATAAAAAAACAGAAACTACTAAAAATGACCAAAACACACAGCAAAATTACTTAAACTTTAACTGAAATTATGAAAACCGAAATTATAAAAATAAAAAAACTGATGCAAAATATTAATAAAAACAATATCATATTTTACAATATCATACTTTTTTTTGCATATGTGTGATTCCAGCTGTTCCTACATTTATGTATAGTTTGAGAATACATTTTATTACATATGTTTCTGATGGATCTCAAAAAGATTTGTTTTTCTCTCACCGTCATGAATGTTGCATCCTGAACACGCCCACTGCTCTGATTGGTCTAACTGTGCTCTCTGCTCTGTGATTGGCCAGGGATCGGAGCAAGGGCAGGAAGCAGGCGGAGCTGAGGCTGGTGGTGCTGAGGAAGACTCAGGTGGATCTGGGGCTGAAGATCTCTGGAGGAAACCTGACGGGGGTTTTCGTGGAGGCTCTAGAAGAGGACAGTCCTGCTCGAGGAGCTGACGGCCTGCAGCCTGGAGACCTGATCCTGGAGGTACTGGTCTGGATGGCGCAGAGAGGATCAGAACCAGCCTCACGTTACCCTGTTTGACAGTGTGCTGGATGGTGTTGTGATGTAATTTCCTGTTTGCAGTGTAACTCGGTGAGTTTGAAGAATAAGACTGCTGAGGAGGTGTATCTGGAGATGCTGAAACCCGTGGAGAACGTCACCCTCAGAGTCCAGCACCGACCCGAACACTTCAGGAGGCTCAAAGACGCACTCGGAGATGGTTTTTACATCAGGTACAGTGTTCCCGGGGGGGGTAGATTCCGTATTTTTATATATTTTTTTGGACTCCTTTTTAATGGTTAAATTACATTTTATTAATCAAAAAGCATGTCTAATTAATTGAAATCATGAAACTTAAACAATTGAACATCAATTTATTAAACGTTTAACAAATATTATGTTTAGGGCCCTATGAAATGTTTTATTTTGTCCAAACTTATGTTTTATTGTAACCCAATTCTGTTTTAGCATGTCTAATTTGAAAGCATAAAACAAGTTTCATTTATTCTTACAATAGCCGTATGATTTTTTTTGCTCAGAAATTCTGTGTTGTGTATTTACATTTTGTTTTAAGGCATAAAACATTCATTTAATCTATCTTTTAAGTAATGAAAATTAAACATTTAATTTTTTGGAAAATAAAGGTCATTTAATATTACAATTAAAACATTGAAGAAATATTGAATGCTTATTCCTTAAAAATAAGGTTTTAATAATTTTAGGAGTAGTAGTAGCAGCAGTCTGTTAAGTACATTCTACTCAACAACAGTAATATATTTCTGCCAATGCCCTCAAGTTAAACCGAACTTTTATTTTGACGGGTTGCCGTGAATACCATTATATTTCTGTGCGTGTATGATATGATGATAGTTTTACTGAAATGAAACGGTCAAATGCTGATGAAGTGGCTCTCAGAGCAGTTCTGGAGATGTTGTTCATGTGTTTATGTCCTCATTAGTGAGACAGCAGACGCTAATATCACCAGAAGCTTCACGAGCGTTTCAGTACGAGTACTACACAAAACCGCGCGTCTGCGTCATTCATTTACACAGAGACACACAGAATTCATATTTAAATATGAATCGTTTTGCGGCTTAATATTTACAAATACTAGTGGGAGTG
>NW_015505377.1:833894-854219 GCF_001515645.1 Sinocyclocheilus grahami
GTGTGTGCATGCGCGTGTGTGTGTGTGTGTGTGTGTGTGTGTGTGAGCGCGCGGGCAGAACTCCGCTGTGTGTGATGCAGAGAGCGCGACCATAACTAGAGACTGAAATGACATGCCGTCGTGTAAATAAGATAAATAACATAAGGCTATTTAGTTTGCTTAATGAAAGAACAAGGTATAGACATGTTTTATAAGAAAGGTAACTTTAAATGACTTCTGTTGTGATCTGGCGTTATAGAGAAAATATAAATAAAATTAACTTGACCTTCAAGGGGGGCGGGGGTGCCGTTGGGGGGGCGGGCCGCCCCCCTAAAATAATGGCAGGGGAAACACTGAGGTAACAGACTGAACCCTGTCTGTTTGTCAATCAGGAACTCACCGAGAGTTTAGACTAGATTAATTATTATCTGATTGGTTGCTTGCTGCATTTTGTGGTCTAATATTTGTGTATAATAACACTAAGCTGTACAATCATTATTTTCCTTTATAGAAAGTTTATTTGTTTGCTTCATATTCCTAATGAACCTGTCTGAGCTAATTATGTGCTAATCAGACTGTTTACCCTGAGCGATATATTTAATAATTTAATTGACCATTAAATTTTATAAAGAGCACAACTACATTCATGGACCTCTTTAGTCTTTTGAGATCCACACGTGACGTTTTCATGTGTTAAAAAAAAGTATTATTTTTATGTGGTGTTTTATTGGTGGATAAAAATTATTTCCCTGTTTACTATTATTTTGTTTGTTTAAATTTAACATGTGTTTATGTATTAAATACAGACAACATATCAGTGTTATTTGAGTTTATAATATATAAACTACTCAGCATAAAATAAATGATATAATGTAGTTTTATTAATATTTTATATTTTACCATATTTATATATTTTCTGTTTTTATTTTCATTCGTTGAAGTTTTAGAATTTTGTTGTTTTTGTTTACTTTTTAAATTTTTTTTTGAATGTCTATATACTTTTTATTTTTATTCATTTTTTAATCATTAAGGTTTTGTTTTAGTTCTTTTAGCACTTTAACTTAAACTAAATGAAAATGAGAAAGGTCTATCTGAAATAAAATAAAGTGTATATATAGATAAAGATATATATATATATATGTTTATTTTTAAATTTATCTAATTTAATTTTTACTTTATTTAATTTAATGTTTTGTTTTTTTTATTTCAAGTAATGATTTTTTAAAATGGTTTTAATGTTGGTTTTCAGTAACTATAATAACCCTGTCACATATAAATATTTACTGAGCACAATAGCTGTTTGGTTAAAATGAAACGGAGCAAATAGTAAATATTAAGATGTATCATCATGGCCTTGCTCATTTGTCAGCATGATGCTTTTCATATTCTTACTCTCGATCTCTTTGTGTGTCAGGGCGTTGTTTGACCATGTTGGTGATTTGGAGCAGGAGTTGAGTTTCAAGAAGGATGATATTCTCTACGTGGACGACACGCTGCCCGGGGGGAATCTGGGCTACTGGTTGGCATGGCAACTGGACGAGAACGCACAGAAGCTGGTGCGCGGACACGTTCCCAGCAAGTGCATGTATGTCTATATGTGCTGTTCATGCAATCATCACTGGTGTTGTTTTACAGTTAAACATGAAAAATTCATTCTTCTAAATGAGTTTAAAATATGATGCACATGATATAGCGTTGTCAAAAATAAAAAATGTTTTGATACACATCGATACTGATATAACTGAAACTGCTTCCAGTGTGAATTAAACATACATTACATGTGTTTATAGTGCTCAGTAAACACCACCCTGTTTTAAGTAAAAATAGGAAGAAAAAAAATCCTTTTCTCCAAAAGAAATGTGAAGTAAGCATGCAAATCGTTAAGTTTTTCTCCAGGGTATAGTCTTTTTTTTTTTTTCTTAGTGGATTCATAAGAGGCTCATATTTCATATTAAAGACATGGATTGATTTTGCATACCTAATGACAAAAATTAAGAAAGTGCTGTGACATTTTTATCATAATAATATAAAAACGTATAATATAACATTTTGTAACAATTTATAGTTAAAGGCCTCCTCAATAGTTTTTCATAAAATAAAATAATAAATATATCTATTCTTATTTATTCTTATATTTGTTCTATTTTTATTTTATATAAAATGGTGTTATTACAATAGTAATTTTTTTGTTTAATATTTTTGCATACCTCCTGACAAAACTGTAGAAATTACTGTCACAGATTTTATCATGATAATATAGTATTTTATAATAAAACCGTTTCTAATAACTTGCATGTTAACAGGTCACCCTGCAGTTTTCCTTAAAAATAAATTATTATTATTATTTTTTTTAGCAGTAATAACAGTAATCATAATAATTATCATTACTCATGTTGATATATAAGCACAGAACGTTTGACCAAAATTGTGCAGCCCTAAAGTTTACTGTCAGAGGTAAAAATCAAAAATTTTATGCCCTTATTGTTGTGGCAGTTTTTCCCCGAGGTATTGAAAATGATATTGGATATCAAGAATTTTTAAGCTATTGTATTGAAGTCAGAAATCCCAGTATCGTGACAGCACTAATAGCATGCAAGTGTCTTATAAGCTGTTGTTTGTGTGTGTGCGCGCGCGTGTGTGCGCGTGTGTGCGTGTCTGTACGTGTGTGTCTGTACGTGTGTGTGTGTTTGTATGTATGTGCGTGCGTGTGTGTGTGTGTGTGTGTGTGTTTGTGTGTGTGTGTGTGTGTGTGTAGGATGGATCAAGATTCCCAGCGGCGGAACAGCGTCACAGACGGTAAGGACGACAGCGGCTCTGGTAAAACGCTCTCTGCCGCGGCGCGCCGATCCTTCTTCCGCCGTAAACTCAAACACAAACGCAGCAGCTCCAAAGACGGCCGTGACGCTCAGGCGGCAGACGCCGTCAGCACAGACTCCGTGCCCTACATGGACGGTGAGAAACAACGCGTGTAGCTAGTGAAACTTCACGCTTATCCTCAGCATCTCATTTACTCTCCGTTTGTTCAGACTGTCTGAGTCCGGCGTATCAACGCGTGCTAAAAGTGGAATCGACCAATCGCAGGCCCGTGTTGATACTGGGGCCCCTCATTGAGCCAATCAAAGACATGCTGCTCAGAGAGGCTCCTGGGAAATACTGCCGCTGTTTACCTGGTGAGATCTACTGACATTTGACTCGTAATGGAGTTTAAAACATTCATAGCAACTTGACCATGACTGGGTTTTCAATTTTGACTGCGGGATAATAAGATGATGATGTCAAATGATTTCTCACTTGCTCTTCGGTGTTATTCAGAGGGGATGAAGGCGACCCAGCAGGCCATCGAGCGAGGCGTCAAAGACTGTCTCTTCATCGATTACAAGCGCCGGAGCGGCCACTTTGATGTGACGACGGTGGCGTCCATTAAGGAAATTACAGAGAAGGTGAGAGAAACAACAGACTCTTATGAAACAACGCTATTAGTAATAGTAAATAAATATTACTATAATTGTATCTACTATTATATATGTATATATAATAATTATTATTATTGTTTATATATTTGTGTGTGTGTGTATATATATATAATTTTTTTATAATATAATGTTTTTTTTTTTTTGTGGTGAAACCACAAGTAACCTGTACATGATTTCATGACATTTATATGCATCAGGCAAGCATATATAATTCATTTAACAGATACTTTTTCTGTAAAACAACTAACAAAAGAGGACATTTGTTAGGAAGTTGTCATTAAAATAATTTCAATTCTGAAGAATCTTAATCGTTCTAAAATCATTTTCATTTTCTTAATGTTAAACATGAGTAAATAATCTAATGAATGATGTACCTATTATTATAAAGATTCACATTTATTTTCAAAAGGTTCACATTTATTTGTATATTACTCCAGAGGTTGTGCTGAGGTCTCTCTCTCTCTCTTTCTCTCAGGACTGTCATTGTCTGCTGGACATCGCACCGTACGCCATCGAGCGCCTGCACGTCGTCAACATTTACCCCATCGTCATATTCATACGATACAGAAACGCCAAGCAGATCAAGTAAGTGACTCATTTGTGTCTTGTATTGGTCCTGAACATCCATTTTTCCATTAGTGCTCAGTCTTTCTCTCTCATTACATTCAATGACTTTGCATCTTTATATTGCATTGTCCATTCCCTTGCATACAACACAATGTCTGATTCATTTTTGAATGATTCTTTATTATGAATCAGTCTAATGACTCGCTCTACTAAAGCCATGCTGAGCTCAATTAGTCCATGACTTTGATTACTGCTAATGGGGGAGTTGCTTAGACTCCTAGCCGCTAGAAATGAATTAGCTGTGCTTTCAGATGCATTTGACATGAGCAGCAGGAGCTGCGTCTGTACTGAGTCTGTGTTTAATTCACTCAGGGAGCAGAAAGACCCCGTGTATCTGCGAGACAAAGTGTCCCAAAAACATTCCAAAGAGCAGTTTGAGTCTGCGCAGAGGATCGAACAGGACTACAGCAAATACTTCACAGGTCTGAGACGCGCACACGTAGAGCTGGGCGATATAGCTAAAAAAATGTTTCAACGATATAATGTTTCATATCGTAATTATTGACATTTTTTATAACCTTTTTTAAAACAAAGAGCAATAGAAAAAAACGTTTACATTTAACCACTCTATTTTTAAATTAACCCAATTTATAATATTTTAACCCAAATATTTTTTGTTTTAACAGTCAAAAACTAAATTAAAATTAAATTCGAATATCTAATTTCTAATGTTTTATATGCAGATTAAATAGGGCTGAAGGAAACTTTTTTCTTGTCTCCCAAAGCCACATGAGGGCGCAATGAGCAAAATAATGCAGCGCATTAAATTGCCAACGCAAAGAAAATAACTCTATAAAAAAAACGTGCATTAAATCTAAATTAACTGATATAAATCAAACATAATTTCGTAAATTGCATAAACAATTACGAACACAACAGCATCATGTATTTATGCATTGCTTAATCCAAAGAGCCGAAGCATATGAGACGCAGTGAAAAGGAATAAACCTCCACAAATTCGTGACGTGTTTTCTAAAAGTTTAAACTTTTTTAACTTTGCATGGCTTTCTATACATCTCTTGCGAGACACGAGTGCAGCAGTCATATTTGTCCGTCTAGAAAATGCGCTGAATATGCGTTCTGTGTGAATGGCTTGTTTCGGTTTTAACCTAATCAAGATCTTCTCCGCATTGAGCTTCTATATTTCTCTAATATTTTGAATGAGTAACGCAGCAGCTCGTGCAACAACGTCACTTACTTCATCATCACTGCATCTCGCGCTCCACTGACGCACACCTAACATTTGATTGTACTATTTTTGCATTCAAATGCAAATGTTTATTTTAAATTCGACTAATAAGCATCATGTATTTATGCATTGCTTAATCCAAAGAGCCGAAGCATATGAGACGCAGTGAAAAGGAATAAACCTCCACAAATTCGTGACGTGTTTTCTAAAAGTTTAAACTTTTTTAACTTTGCATGGCTTTCTATACATCTCTTGCGAGACACGAGTGCAGCAGTCATATTTGTCCGTCTAGAAAATGCGCTGAATATGCGTTCTGTGTGAATGGCTTGTTTCGGTTTTAACCTAATCAAGATCTTCTCCGCATTGAGCTTCTATATTTCTCTAATATTTTGAATGAGTAACGCAGCAGCTCGTGCAACAACGTCACTTACTTCATCATCACTGCATCTCGCGCTCCACTGACGCACACCTAACATTTGATTGTACTATTTTTGCATTCAAATGCAAATGTTTATTTTAAATTCGACTAATATTAATTTTTTTAATTCACAATCTCCTCATCACAGGCAGGCACAGCCCTCGTGTTTGTGTGTGCGGTCTGCGTCACTCATAGCACGTGCCTATATCGTGCACTATATCGAAAAAATGTTCTATCGTTATCGAAGAAGGTGTACCATAGAATAAATATCGATACTGTTTTATCGCCCAGGCCTACGCACACGCATGCATTTACACGATTACGCACACGACGGCGTGCTGGTGAGTGATTTGTGATGCCGTTCTGTTGCAGGCGTCGTCCAGGCCGGCAGTCTGTCCAACATATGCACTCAGATCATGTCCATCGTGGACCAGGAGCAGAACAAAGTGCTTTGGATTCCTGATGGAAGCATGTGAAGAACCACACACATCCTTCACAGCACACTGCTGAAAATGATCTACTTACTTACTATTTTTGTTGTTTTTCATTACAAATATCTAAAGCTACATTTAACGTCTGGTTTTCTGAAGAATTAAGTGATTTAAAACAAGAAACAAATTCTGTCAGGGGGATAAGATAATCAAATATTTTTTTGTTTTAAAACAGTAGTTCATTAAGATATTAAAATGTGCAGAAAATGTGCTCACTTACAGGCCATCCAAGATCAGGATGAGTTTGTTTCTTCATCAGATTTGGAGAAATGTAGCATTGCATCAGTGTCTCAGCAATGGATGCTCTGCAGTGAATGGGTGCCGTCAGAATGAGAGTCCAAACAGCTGATAAACATATCACAATAATCCACAGCACTCCAGTCCATCAGTTAACATCTGGAGAAGACAAAAGCTGAAACAATCCATCATTAAGATATTTTTAACAAAAATAGGAGTCCATAATTCATAATAACGCTTCCTCCAGTGAGTCAGTGTTCTGGTGTGAATCAGGAGAGAAATCTGCACAGATCAAGCAGCGTTTAAACAGCTCTAAACTAATATGTGGCTGGATTTTGATGTGAGAGACAACAGGAGATGCACTTTTTCACTGGAGGAAGAGTTATGGATTATGAACTCGTATTTAAAAACCTGTTAATGATGGATTTCTTTCTTTTGTCTTCTCCAGATGTTAACTGATGGTCTGGAGTGGTGTGGATTATTGTGATGTTTTTATCAGCTGTTTGGACTCTCATTCTGACGGCACCCATTCACTGAAGAGCATCCATTGCTGAGACACTGATGCAATCACATCACAACTATTCCTTTAAGAACATTTAAGATATTAGTACAAGACAAGAATACAGAGTAAGAAAATAATTGTTTTGCAGTGTAATAACAACACATCGCCACTGATCTCCCACTGTTACAACACTCCACTGCTGTTAAATTCACTACACACCTCTAGGGCTGGACGCTATATCATATATTCATTAAATATGAAGTGCTTTATGAGCAGCTATGAATTTCCTAATTGTTTAATGTTTTTATTTGGTGGTCAAGCTTCATGATGGACTGCAATCAGTCGATTCAAAACTCTGATTCAGTGATTTGCATCATCACTCAGAAACGTCTCTTTGTTGCTTATAAATATAATATAATGTAAATATCACTGTTTTTCTTTGACTGTATCGTCCAGCCCTGAACACACACTCCACGCACACACAAACTCTCAGGCAACGATCACAACTGTTAGATGAGAAGCAGTATCCTCCATTCGCTGTGTTTTCTCTGTGGTAACACTAATTTATGAGGGCTTTCATGTAGTTCTTCGTGTTTACAGAGGTGAGGTTTATAAACCAGCTTACTTGAATGTTTAACTTCATGTATCTGTCCCCGCGTGGGTCTGATCCGATCGGTGCATGCTAGTTCGACACAGGCGCTCAATTTACGGCTTTCTGAGGTTACAAATACTGACCGTTAAGTTTGTTTTCTGATCGCTGATCATGTTAAAGGGTTCATTCACCCCGAAATGAAACTTCTGTCATCATTTATTCAAGCCTGTATTCTGTGGCGCACAAAAGCAGATGTTTAGCAGAATGTTCGAGCTGCTCTTTTCCACTCAATGAAAGCCGACAGGTTGCCGTGCTTCAAAAAGCATAAAAGCACCATAAAAGAATGTATTTAGAGAGCTTTTTGAGGTTTTTCCTCACTCAACGTTGTCATATGAATCAGAATTTTTTTGATTCACTTTCATTGCACAGAAAAGAGCAGTGATCTTTCTGCGATCTCCGGGTTTGAAACGACATGCAGATATTTGTCATTTTTGGGTGAACTATTCCTTTAAGCTTTAATGTAGCAGTTTCTTTATTTCATTTTCTTTTAAGTGTACTTGTTTTTATTTAATGAACGATGCAATAATCTGCTGCATGATAATTTTAACTATATGCTCTGACTATTTTTACAGTCTGGTTCATTTGTAACTCTAATTTAAATGTTTTTTTGTAGCCGAGTATCAGGCAGAGCTGAATTCTTTTTCGTAGTATCTTAAAAGCTCCTCTCGTTTTCAGAAACAAACGTGCCAAATGCTTTCTTCTGCTTTGCCTGTATTTTGCACTCATTTGGATGGAAAGGTAGACAGCCCTACTTTATTAATCCCAGAGTAATCCTCGTTCAGCAATAGTTAGTTAATCTTCTCTCTAGTGAAAGCTTTTGTACTACACTAGTCTTCCTGTTCACCTTACTAAAGGACGTTCACTGTGACATCACTTCCTGTTCTGACCCGTGCTGACCAATGAAACGAGTTGTCTGGTTTAGCTTCATCAACAAAGATAGAAAGTCTCACATCATGTAATGTTCTCCCAGTCCTGCCAATAATGACGCTGGTGTTGAATTGGTGCAGATGCTCAGATTGTAGCTGGAAAAAACAATAATTCCAATTAAAATTCTGTTTTCCATTATGTTTTATAATGATATAACACCCTGGTACTGTCACATTTAGACAAAATATGATTTTGTAATTGTTACATTAATAAAGTCTAAATTAAACATGACCCAGCATATTTTACCGTGTAAACATTTATTTTTATAAAATGATTGTCTTTATTCCATCTGTATGTATCGAGTCTGCATGTTTGTAGTTTATGCTGAGTTCATGGACAACTTGGAGTTTCAAGTCTCATATATTCTATGCATTTCTATAAACATGATTTAATGTAATGTGTGCTGTGTCCCAGAGCTCATGTGGATGATGTGATGATGCACTTCCTGTGAAGAGTCACCAGATGGCGTCATATCCTGCTTCAGCCTCTTCTCCATCACCAGGATTACATAAACATCACATCAGGTGAAATATTATTACTGGCTGAGCTGATCAGCGGAAAATATCATAAGGCAGAGGGAAGATTATTTGTTATCATACAAAAGGAAAAACAAGCTCACGTTGATCCCAAAAACATTTAGGTTAAAAATAAACTTATTTGGAGCCATAGAGAAAAATAAAAGTGTTTCCACTTTCTCGGTCAGCTTTTGGAAGTTTGCATCTTTGTTTATCTATTTATTGATTATTTTTACATTTCCCAGAATCTGGAGTGCATGGTTTCAGATGGAAAGCCTTTCAATGACAGGCACATATATAATAAAAATATAATATGCATTTACGCAACATGTTACAAAATATGACACATGTTGATCTGACTATGCACAATAATTAAGCCAATAAATACACAATAATTAACAATAAATAAGTTGGTATCCATTATTAGGTATAAAATCATGGTTATAAATGTAATGAGCCTTTCAAACATTTACTGTGGTAACCATGGTGTCCTTGAAAATGCCATATTTTGGTATAAAATAAAAAGAAATGTTTGCAAAAGACACATTTTAAACTAAAAATAAAAGTTTTTTGTGTTTTGTAAATCTATAATAAATGCATAATTTTGCCATGATTCATTATTAGGTATAAAATCATGGTTATAAATGTAATGAGCCTTTCAAACATTTACTGTAACCATGGTGTCCTTGAAAATGCCATATTTTGGTATAAAATAAAAAGAAATGTTTGCAAAAGACACATTTTAAACTAAAAATAAAAAAAAGGTTTTTGTGTTTTGTAAATCTATAATAAATGCATAATGACATTATGACGTTAAAGTGGCTTTGCCATCGTCAATGCAAACGAACTTGAAATCGTACTTTTCATGGCTACTGAAACGTTTTAAATGCGTTTTAAATATTTTCATGCCCACCTGCCATAATCCACAACCTAAAAACTAAACATACTTTTCTCAAAACGGTAGTTACCACGACAGATTTCTGTCAAATAATAGCGACTGATGGATGCTTTGGCTATTGGCGAGGTTTGGAGACGCTCTGGCTCCGCCTCCGGCACCTGTGCATCTCCCTGAACGCCACGAATGGATAGAACGCAGCTGAACGCAACACGTTAGTGAGTGAGAGCGCACGGAAGACCCGTCACCAAGCTTTAAATCGTGGGGATGTTTTCCATCATGATGCATATCCAGCGTGCGACCTCGTTTAAAGACGCGACGACGCGTTTCCAGTAGCAGTTTGCGTGCGTTTTGGGGAAGACTTTTGAATTACGCGGAGAACCGCGCAGCGGGCGAGAGCGCAGAGCGCAGCGGGAGGAGAGTGCGCACACGCGGGGCTCTGCCCTGCCGAACATGGCTGATCGTCGGGAGCGGGGCGCTGCAGGGATCTCCAGAAAGACGCTCGATGCTCCCCACTGAAGAACCAGAAGATGATGGTGATGAGACAATAATGACCTATCCGCTCTCGGTTCGGAACATGGCTGTGATCATCCCCTACACCAGTGATGTACCCTGTGACCCCAGGGGCCAGAGGATGTGGTGGGCTTTCCTCGCCTCCTCCATGGTCACTTTCTTCGGGGGTCTGTTCATCATCCTGCTGTGGAGGACCCTCAAGTACCTGTGGACGGTGTGCTGCCACTGCAAGGGTAAAAAGAAGGTAAAACGCCCCAATGACACCTGCTTTCAGGTCAAAAGTTTGGACGCGCTTCACTGAGGTTTTCGTGGTCTTAAAAACCTGTGATCTGAACGCATGCAAATTACTTCACAAAATACAATGATAAGTAAAAAAATCAGCTCTTGAAGTTGGGTGATGCATGAACAGACTGAAGCTCAAGTGGCACTACATCATATTTGTGTTTCTCATCACGTTACTGTTATTCTGACAGGTGGGCAACAGGGTGAATGAGTCGTTGTGCCCAAACTCTTGACTGATAAAACATGAAACATGTTTTTTGTAGTTCAGCTGATCGAGGTCTTGTGTGATTCCGACACTCACACTGTTATAGCTCACCAATGCACTGGAACTCGCTTCGGATTGAAATGTGCCGAATGTAGTTTTGTTCAGCTCTGAAGTGTTATTCTTTTACATGACCTGGGACACAAACCCAGTCACAAGGGTCAAACTGAGATTTATACAAGCTGAATACATAAGCTTTCCATTGATGTATGGTTTGTTAGGATCGGACAATATTTGGTTGAGATACAACTATTTGAAAATCTGGAATCTCAGGGTGCAAAAAAAATCTAAATATTGAGAAAATCATCTTTAAAGTTGTTCAAATGAAGTTCTTAGCAATGCATATTACTAATCAAACATTAAGTTTTGATATATTTACGGTAGGAGATTTACAAAATCTCTTCATGGAACATGATCTTTACTTAATATCCTAATGATTTTTGGCATAAAAGAGAAATGTATAATTGTGACCCATACAATGTATTGTTGGCTATTGCTACAAATATCCCCCAGCGACTTAACACTGCTTTTGTGCTGCAGGGACACTTATTGCTCTTTGTGAGTGGAGGAGAGTAAAACTATTTCGTGCTCTTACTAAAGTCATGTAAATGGTTAAAAAAGTGAGAAAATAGGACTTGATGAACTTTGAATCTCTTCTTGCCTGATAACTGAAGTGTGAAATGAGCGTTTTACTGATAAAATATGAAGCAGCTACCAAACTGTAAAGCATAATGTGAATGAAAAAGTCTAGAAAAGACTATGTAGTAGCTTGTTGTTCTACATGGCAGCTCCTGGTTTCTAAGTGTTCCAAATGGTTGCTAAGGTGTTCTAGGTGGTTGCTAGGCAGATAGGGATTGTTACTAGGTAGTTGCTAAAGTGTGCCTAGTGATTGCTAGGCAGTTTGTAAGTGTTTCAAATGGTTGCTAAGGTGTTCAAGGTGGTTGCTAGGCAGCTAGGGATTGTTGCTAGGTAGTTGCTAAAGTGTGCCTAGTGATTGCTAGGCAGTTTGTAAGTGTTTCAAATGGTTGCTAAGGTGTTCAAGGTGGTTGCTAGGCAGCTAGGGATTGTTGCTAGGTAGTTGCTAAAGTGTGCCTAGTGATTGCTAGGCAGTTTGTAAGTGTTTCAAATGGTTGCTAAGGTGTTCAAGGTGGTTGCTAGGCAGCTAGGGATTGTTGCTAGGTAGTTGCTAAAGTGTGCCTAGTGATTGCTAGGCAGTTTGTAAGTGTTTCAAATGGTTGCTAAGGTGTTCAAGGTGGTTGCTAGGCAGCTAGGGATTGTTGCTAGGTAGTTGCTAAAGTGTGCCTAGTGATTGCTAGGCAGTTTGTAAGTGTTTCAAATGGTTGCTAAGGTGTTCAAGGTGGTTGCTAGGCAGCTAGGGATTGTTGCTAGGTAGTTGCTAAAGTGTGCCTAGTGATTGCTAGGCAGTTTGTAAGTGTTTCAAATGGTTGCTAAGGTGTTCAAGGTGGTTGCTAGGCAGCTAGGGATTGTTGCTAGGTAGTTGCTAAAGTGTGCCTAGTGATTGCTAGGCAGTTTGTAAGTGTTTCAAATGGTTGCTAAGGTGTTCAAGGTGGTTGCTAGGCAGCTAGGGATTGTTGCTAGGTAGTTGCTAAAGTCTTATAAATTATTGTTAGGCAGTTGATAAGGAGTGGCTTAAGTGGTTTCTAACTTGTTTGTTGTCTTTGTCCGTCTTTGAACTTCCGTTATTGACATTTATTAAATAAATATATAAATCTATGATTTTTATTTACGGATAATTGACTTCTCGCAGTCATCTTTAAAACTCTGTCTTTGAACTTCAATATTTGCGTAGCTCTCTAGCATCACTGTTAAAGAGTAATTAGCTGGTGAAGTGGATTTACTTACTGTAGAGTTAACGAAAATTATCATGTGCATTGTAATGTTTGAAGCGAATGCCATAACAAATGTCAGTAGACTGGGCAGATTTTAAAACGAGCGGTTCATTTATAAATTTGCACGACTTTACTTCACGTGGAAATACAAAGCGGAAGACCGAAGACAAGGAGCGCACTTAGCGCAGCGCTGTAAAGGGGCGGAGCTACATAAGGTGGGAGGTGGTTAAAAATAATAGTGATTGATGCAAGCGGCAGCCTCCCGCTCTCTCTCATGAAGCCAACACAGAAGTGACTTAAACTGTAATTCATCGACTGGCCGCTAGAGGCGGGCTCCAAAAGGGAGTCAATCCCATAGACTCGCCATGTTAAAATGCCCAACTTTACAGCAGAAAAAAACATGTTTACAGCCTGGTTCAAAAAATAATTTTGATCTATATAGCTAATTTTGTTACTGTGAGGGGGCGAATTTTTTTATAACTCATCTGTTTAAATTATATTAAGCCTTAAAGTTCTGCATAATTAAGGGCGTGGCCACTTGAGTGACAGGTAGATTGCCGCTGCTGTCACCACCGTCACGCTAGGTGGGCGTGGTTTCAGCAACCTGCTCCCGCCTCTTTGCCCAGTTTCGATTATCCGGGAGTGACGTGTGGGTGACGTGCTCCGCCCACTTTGAGCTTCAAAAACGCTCTTCGGAAATCTACGGCTGACGTCACGGACATGGATTGATGGCATCAATTGTTCAGAGATGGGGAAAAAAAACCTTTTTATAAAATAACATACTTTTAAATAATTCACAGTACGATCAGGAACGTGATGATATAGTATAGTTTTGATTTCCTGCTGACTTTAGATATGAATTCAGGAACTGAGCTGACATGAACACGCTGCCGTTTCATTCACTCGAAAGCAGTGTTTTGTTTCTTCCTCTGTCTGTAAGGGTATGCGTGCGATATTTATCATCTAGGATAGGCTGTCATATGAGTTGCTTTATCAAGCTTACATTATGGAGTGTTATTCACTTTGCAAAAAAACTAACAGAAACGCATCTTGACAGTCCTAACGCATTGGCTATCTGATGAATCCTATTAAAATGCCGTTAGAATGACCCTATAATTCAAGTTATGCAAAAAATATCCAGAGTGCTGTTTTCCTGAATATCAGCATGTCAGCGCGATTGCAAATTAGATTAATTTTATACAACGAACAATGCAACAAACAAGATGTTAGTTTTAAGTGAATTACACATTAGACACAATGTTTAGTTCAGTTCAATTTTATTTATATAGCACATTTAAAAACAACCATGGTTGACCAAAGTGCTTAACAATGTCAGGATACACACACACACACACACACACACACACACACACGACAAATACACAAAAAAAGTCACAAGGAACACAAGTGTGTCTTAAGCAGCGACTTAAACAATGTTGTCTGTTTTTCCAATGAAATGGTTCTAAGCAAAGAATATTTGTATGTCGCAAAGAAACCCTGCAGTGTTTCGTTTCGTTTCGATTCATTCATTCATTCATTCAGTAACGACACAAAATGCTGTAGCAAAGAACTTATACTGGCTTCTAAACTCTTTGGCTGTAGTTATGAATGGGTTATTAATCACTGACTCTCCAAATCGTTCAAAGCCGCAGATTCGTTCACTAACGAGAAACTGCTGTGTGTTGCTTGGAGACGCACCAGATGATATGGACATCTTTGGAACTATTATTTCATTGCAAAATATAACAAACATGACAACATCCTGTTTAAAATGTAGGCTACATTTAAAATGTTAAATGTTCACTTAATATGACCTTTTTTGTTGAACTGTTGTAATAATTGTCACGTTTGCCATCGTTTGGATATTCAGGGAAATTTGCATTCTTGCTCGTTTAAAAAAAACAAAAACAAAACAACAATAACTCGCACAGGGTATGTGTCTTCATCGAAGAGAGTTTAAATCGATCTCAATGTAAAAATACAGTGCGTGTCGATATTTGCTCTTCATGCTATATTAAGTGAAGATCTAGTTAAAGATACATTGAACAGCAGCGTGATTTGCTAAAGCAGCATATTCAGCGGGCATCCTATCACATGTTTGAAATACATGTTTGGTTTTAATGATACTGTAAGTTGAGGTAGAATTAAATGAATGCCAAAACTCAGAATTTTGTTGGCGTAGCCCCTCCGTCACCTCACGTACCCCAGTTTGAGAACCACTGATATAGACAGTTGCTTGCTTTGTTTCTGAAGATTCTGAAGCTGTTCTGAATGAATCGTTTAAATGAGTGATTCAATGAATCACTGATTGAGACAGGGTCTTCCCGCCACCTACTTGCGGTGTTAGTATCATATTTATTTTTCCATGACAGGCTTAAAATGCCAGCACAAAATCACACTCAGCTAAATATTGTTTAATTACTCATTATGGGAAAAATATTGAGATATCATTCTTGTCAGTACTGCACACTTCTTCTGTCTAAACAATTATTGAAGACTAATGAGTGTTTTTAAAGGATCTGCTGAGCACAGTTGTACACTTAGACCTGTATCTGTGTGAAAGCTGTTGATTTGACAGGAACACGGAGAGCAGAGTCGTACGAGAGCTTCACTTGCGTCTTTTCCCCGTGTTTGACATGGAGCCAGTGGTCAGGAATAGGCTGAGTTTTCACTGCCATTGTGTAGTCTGCCCACACACACACACACACACCGCAGCTGTCGCTTTCATTACAGGCCTATCAAACATAGTTGTGTTCATTCTACCAGACGTTTCAGGAAGCCTTTTCTCCCGTTCAGACCTCAGCGGCCTGTTTCCACTCAAACACACGGCTCTGATTGAACTTGTTGATTTAATGTCAGCGTCAAATCAATCATTTGCTTATTTTCTTAATACATGTTCCTGCTCTGATTGAGAGTGATTCATCTGTGACTGTCCTGAACTGTGACGTCAAATACAGCAGACAGGGAAAATATGAGCCTATTTTATGATAACCAGACATCTAAACATCTACTGCTTTATTGCAATATAGATGATATTATGGTGCAATATAGATTATTGGCATATGTGTGTGTTTATATTTGAAATATGTATTTTTGCTTTCGCATTTGCGTCCCTAAAAATCCCTAAAACCTTTTGTAATACATTTGTATTTAGTGATTCATTTGATGTAAATTAGTTTCTATTTGAAACTTTTATATTGAATTTGAGGTTATATATGAGACATACGTTTATTCACCCATTTACATCCACACTTCTGCTGTTCTTGTAGTGACAGTTCACTCAAAAATAATCATTCTGAATTTGTAACACACTCTCATGTTGTTTAAAGTCTGCCTGTTTCTCTTGATAAATAATTAGCAAGCTTTGATGGTAATTACAATATTAGCTACATGCCCACACAAATGTGCATATATTTACAGTGTTATAATGTTATAAAGAGCAAGAGAACGAAATTAAAAAGCCACTCGTGCATAAATGACGCAACTAGGTGTGCGATATTGGCAAAAAAATGATATCTCAGTATTTTGGGGACTTTGTCGATAATGATAATGAAACGATAATTTGCTAACTGTGATTTTGTGCTGGTACTTTAGGCCTGTCATGGAAAAATAAATATTTTATAAACCGCAAGTCCCTGTGTTAATGAGTGATTCATTGAATCATCCATTCAAATGATTCGTTCAAAACAGCTGATTTGTTTAGAAACGGAATCAAGCGACTGTGTTTAGAACTGGATCATTGAACCACTCCTTCAAAAACTGATTCATTCAGGAACGAAACACTGCACAAAATATTCTTATCTGAATAAGCGCAAATGTTCTCATCTGGCTTTGTTTGGAACGATTTCATTTGTGAAACAGAAAAAAACGTGTAACTCCTTTGTTGAACTGTTGTATAAAATCAGTCTCATTCACGATCGCGTGCACGTGCTGATACTCAGGAAAACGGCACTTTTGGTATTTTTTCTTTTTGGTATTCTAACGTGTTTTTTTAATATATATATATATATATATTCATATATTCTCGATAATGTCAGCTTGCACATCGTTAAAACAACAATTACGATATTGTCACAGATGATAAATATCGCACACTCACTTAGCTACATGCATTAAATGTTATTGTTCTACTGATAGAAGGGCTCCTTAATGTTACATGCTCGTCAGTTCAGTTCAGTTCAGTTTCTGCAATAGAGTGGTTTGAGTGACTTTATTTCTTTCCTGAACCATGTAGAACAGAATAGAATAGAATAGAACAGAACAGAATGTGCGTTATTGGGTGAACTGCCTCTTTAAAACAAGATTTTGTCATTTTTAGAGCATATATTTTTTGCAGGGATTAACAGCTGGCCGTTGCATTAATTGCAGCTCTCAAACTGTCCATCTCCTCTCACTTTCTCTGTTTTCATACATGCATCTTCCTCATTCAAAGTGCCGTGTCACTCTCCTGTAGTGTGTGTGTGAATCAGATGCTCGTTGCTAAGCAACAGGCAGCATATTCATTATTGAGCTGGGAAATATCCCCTTATGTAATTGTGCTTTTCTAGAGACCACACACACACACACTTGCGCGCACACACACACACACACACACTCACCTGTCAGAGTGTGTTTTCTTCACCACAAACGCATTTACATTCAGAATCTACAGGCGTCTCACACACACACAATCTGAGCCAGAAATAGAAATCCAGTCTGATCTCCTTCAGATGGGTTTGATAATGTTCATATTCAGATGTTGTTTCACAGGATTCTGCTGTTTGTTAATTAGTTTTGCTCGCACATAATTAAAGCATGGATACACATTATAAATGACTGCAAACACAGAATTCTATATTCTAGTGAGCTGCCTACATAGTCATCTAAGTGATCTCTTCTGCTCAGCAAGGCTGCATTTATTTGATCAACAACAAAGTAAAATTATGAAATAATATTGCAATATAAAATAGCTGTTTTCTGTGTGAGTATCTGTTAAACTGTAATGTATTTCTGTGATGCGCAGCTGTATTTTCAGCATCATTCCTCCAGTCTTCAGTGTCACATGATCTTCAGAAATCAGTATAATATGCTGATCTGCTGCTCGAGAAACATTTCTGATTATTATCAATGTTGAAAACAGTCGTGCTGCACAATATTTAATGGAAACTGTAATACATTTGATTTTTCAGGATTCACAGATGAATAGAAAGTTCAAATAACAGCATTTAGTTGAAATTGAAATCTTCTGTAACATTATAAATGTCTTTACTGACACTTTTAATTAATTTAATTTTGTGGAAAATGTGATATAGTACCTTTCAACAGTTTGTGATAAGTAATATTGAAAGAAATTAATAATTTTATTAATTAAGGACGCATTAAATAGATCGAGAGGAAACACATTTCATCCTTCTTTTGATTTAAGGTTCAATTTGCTGTAAAAATCAACCCAAACAGAGCGTTATTGAAACTAGCAAGTCATCTGAATGAGTCACTTATATTGTTCACAATTAATGATTGGTTTCTGAATCATTCAAAGTAGCCAAACTTTAGTTTGTGTGAATTATTTTTAGGTTTTG
Source organism: Sinocyclocheilus grahami (assembly GCF_001515645.1). Classification (NCBI taxonomy): domain Eukaryota; kingdom Metazoa; phylum Chordata; class Actinopteri; order Cypriniformes; family Cyprinidae; genus Sinocyclocheilus; species Sinocyclocheilus grahami. The sequence continues at coordinate 852,265 of NW_015505377.1, forward strand.
AGTAACCATCCATCCATCTGTCCGTCCGTCCGTCCGTCCGTCCGTCCGTCCATCCATCCATCCATCCATCCATCCTTATGTCCGTCTATCCATCCATCCATCCATCCATCCTTATGTCCGTCTATCCATCCATCCATCTATCCTTATGTCCGTCCATCCATCCATCCATCCATCCTTATGTCCGTCCATCCATCCATCCATCCATCCATCCTTATGTCCGTCTATCCATCCATCCATCCATCCTTATGTCCATCCATCCATCCATCCATCTATCCTTATGTCCGTCCATCCATCCATCCATCCTTATGTCCGTCTATCTATCCATCCATCTATCCTTATGTCCGTCCATCCATCCATCCATCCATCCATCCTTATGTCCGTCTATCTATCCATCCATCTATCCTTATGTCTATCATTTATATCTTTATTACATCTATCGTTATATCTTATCTATAGTTATATTTGATATTTATCGTTATATCTAGCGTTATTTCTTATATCTATCGTTATATCTAGCGTTATTTCTTATATCTATCGTTATATCTAGCGTTATTTCTTATATCTATCGTTATATCTAGCGTTATTTCTTATATCTATCGTTATATCTAGCGTTATTTCTTATATCTATCGTTATATCTAGCGTTATTTCTTATATCTATCGTTATATCTAGCGTTATTTCTTATATCTATCGTTATATCTAGCGTTATTTCTTATATCTATCGTTATATCTAGCGTTATTTCTTATATCTATCGTTATATCTAGCGTTATTTCTTATATCTATCGTTATATCTAGCGTTATTTCTTATATCTATCGTTATATCTAGCGTTATTTCTTATATCTATCGTTATATCTAGCGTTATTTCTTATATCTATCGTTATATCTTATCTATAGTTATATTTGATATTTATCGTTATATCTAGCGTTATTTCTTATATCTTTCGTTATTATCTATCGTTATTTATAATATATATCGTTATATCTAGCGTTATTTCTTATATCTATCGTTATATCTTATATCTATCGTTATATTTATTGTTTTATTGTTTTAGCAACATGATGGTGTTTCGTTCCTAAACAAACATTTAAATGATTCGGTTCAATCGCAATGACTCACTTGCTGCCAGTGACTTGCTGCCACCTACTGGCGGATTTAATTTCACATTTAAAGTATCTTTTATTATTTAAATCATTTCAAATATCAGTATTCAACGTTTTATGTTTAATATATCAAAACATTATTTATGCATTTGTAATCGCAGGTTAAATGCATTCATGTCTTGCATTAAACAGTGAGTAAACGCATCTAAATGCCTCTTCAGATGCAGCTTCTGTGTTTCCTCTGCATTGCAAAGATGAATTGATTCTGATTTCATTTGTTTGGTAACAGCCCAAATGTCTTATTTTTCTAATTCACTGATTAAATGTAAGAATTTGACTCAAAAGGTAATGGACACTTTTAGAGAAAATGGCTTTATAAAGGTAAAAATGCCCATAAAATGTAAAAATCAGTTTAAACTAATTGGAAAAGATTAATTTCTATCAGTGTGAACTGACCAGCACACAGAATATGAAGAATATAAAAAAACTTTAGGAGTCAGTTGTCCACGGCAGTCCTTAAGATACCAGCACAATAAACACACAGCAAAATATTGTCTAATTATCGCTATTGATAAAATCCCAGAAAATATTGAGATATTATTTTGTGTCAATATTGCACACACCTATCTGTGTGTATCTATCTGTCCATCTTCATGGTTTCATGGTTTTTGAGCGTGTGTGTGTGTGTGTGTGTGTGTGTGTTTAGCGTGTGTGTGTGTGTGTTTAGCGTGGTGTGTTTAGCGTGTGTGTGTGTGTTTAGCGCGTGTGTGTGTGTGTGTGTGTGTTTAGCATGTGTGTGTGTGTGTTTAGCGTGTGAGAGTGTGAGTGTGTGTTTAGTGCGTGTGTGTGTGTG
>NW_015505377.1:854376-859331 GCF_001515645.1 Sinocyclocheilus grahami
CCCCCCCCAATCACATAAACAGTCCCATTAGTGGAACACCATTAAGAAGGAGGTCAGCGCCAAATCTACTTTCACAATCCCTCCCCTCCCTTCCGTCCTCCTCTCTCTCTTTCTCTCTCTTTTTCCTCTCTGTTTTTCCCCCTGAATGGAAGCACAGCTCCTGACAGTCGGTTGTGACACATCTGCATCTATATTTATCATATAAACAGTGGTTGTAATATTTGTTAGTAGTAATGAGAATGCAGCGCGTCAGACGGCAGCTGCTCATGTAAACACATTCATGTTATCAGTGAGCACTAAACGCTCGTGATTGATCGATGGTTTTATTTATTATAATTTGTTTATATTTTAGTTGATTTATTTATTTAAATTCAAATATCGGAATAATTTAATTTAATTTTATTTAATTTTATTTAATTTAATCTGAAAGCGTGAAGCAACCAAAAACCAAAACCGAAAAATGTTTATTCAGTATAGATGGTGCAATATAATTTATTTATATATTTATTATATATGTATGTATAATTTTCTATTTTAAATGTTCATCTCATCCCAATCAAAACCAAAATTATACTAAGAACCATGTGCATACTTAAAAATAGGTGTTGCATATAGAACATGCGCATACGTGTCATACGTTTCGTTTAAACGTAATGTGTTTGTAACTTGAAACCTTCCTCCTTTTTTTACTTGTTTACATGTTATGGCAACCAGATCATTGCAAGCTGATTGGCTGAGAGAAGTTCTAGAATTAACTAGAACAAATAAGAGTTTCTAGAAGGACGTCAGTGAGTCAGAACGGCTGAAACTGGGACATATTTCCATATTCCTGTGAATGGCTGCGCAGCGGGCCGTGTGGTCAGCGCTGTGAGTCGTGGATGTTTTGCTGCTGGATGTGTGAGATTATGCTGATCAGAGAGTTTGGGCCACTTACGCTCTCACTTAGTTAACTAAATGGCCCAGAGCTCCAAGTTATGCTTTATTATTCAGCCGGATGCATATGGATTCAGACCGGCCAAGAGCTGAGACATTGAAAAGCGTTCCAGCCGATTTTAACTTCAGCCTCGTCAGAATAACTCACAATCATAAATGAGTCTGTCAGAGCGCCGGCTGATGAATGAGACCAATTCACTTTTAATGCAGAGGGATGTGGTTTTGCCAAATGAAAAGATCTGCTTAATTTAGCATCTCCAGATGGAAGATGTTTGAAGGATCTGAGGACACGACCGAATGATTGAACAAGAGCGTTTAATTACATTAGCGAGACGAATACAGATGCGCTGTGGAGCTCTTCTGCTGTTGTCTAGTTTAGAAAGTGAAGACACTAGAAACTGCTTGCAATTTAGCAAGACAAATAACTAGCTGTGTGATTGTAGGGACAGTGGAAGAGCCGTCAGAGGTCAAGAGGTCAGCGAGTGTCAGAGCCTCTGTTATTAAAGCCACCAGAACGTTCCATCAATAGAGATGAGAACGGGACTGAAGACCTCACTTAAGCAAATAATGATCTTTAAAAAAAGCATCATATGACCCCTTTAAAAAATTTATAATTTTTTTTAATGCGTCTATTTATTCCAGTGTAATTATGTAATTACTTAATACATTTTATTATTTATTTTAATTTATTATTTATTTGATTTTGTCCCATTTTTTAGAATATATGTATTTTTTTGTTTGATACAGATGAAATATTGTTTATCTAAATAGAAGTCATGAAGTTTGTTTTGATTAAAAAACTATGCAAATATTTCAAATTGCCATTTATTTATTTATTTATTCATTTATTTATCATAACCACTGTTATTTATTTATCCCCTTTTCTAAAGTATGTTCAGTTAAATTTTTTTAGTAAATATTTATTTATTTATCTTAATGTATTTATTATTTTATTTCATTTATTTATTGTTGATCTTGTCCAAATTGTATTAAATATATGTATTTGTTTATTTAATATAGATGGTGCAATATAATTAATAGTCTAATATTTGAAATAAATAAAACGTTTTTTTTAAAAGTTTGTTTAGACTAAAAATCATACAAATATGTAACACATATCAAGACTAACATATATATATATATATATATCATAACCTCAAGAAATCTTGCATCATTTTGCTTTTAATTAAAAAAGTATTTATTTGTTTGTTTGTTTTAATTCATTTACATATTTATTATAGTAATTAATTTATACTATTGTCCAATTTTTTTTTAAATATGTATTTGTTTGCAATATAATTGATCTAAACAGAAGTGGTAAAACACTAACATTTATGTGAATACTTATTCAAAATGTATTTATTTATTCATTGATTTATTTATTTATTTTATGTCGATCCACTTTTTAAAAAAAATATATGTATTTATATATTCAGTATAGATGATCAAAATTGATGTAAATACAAGTGGTAAAAAAAGTTCAAGTTTTTGCTTAAAAATCATACAAATATATCAGAAATAAGCAAATATATTGCAAATAGCAAGGCTAACATGTAGCCTACTGTATGTACATACTTATTCAAAATCAAATTTCTATGTATACTATTCACTTTTGATAACCTCAAGAAATCGTGTATTATTTAGCTTTTAGTAAATGATTGTTGCAGATGCTGGAGCTGCAGTGTAATCACGGCCTCACGTCACAAATGTGACTGTGTCCACAACAAATCCATTCACTCTCACTAGTGCTGGGCGGTATACCGGTTCATACCGAATACCGGTGTTTATTTTTGTTATGATGTGAATTTTTAAAATACCGCAATACTGGTGTATGTCGCTTAAACAACGTTGGGAACACAGTTTGAGAGGGGTCCCTTTTCACTGTTGCACTGTGGTGAGGGAACAGCTGTATGTGTTACTAAGCGTGAAAGTTCAGAAACTGAAGCTGTAGAACTAATAGAACGTGATGACACAGAAGAACTCATCCACAATATCCACACTGACCTCCACAAATATCCAGCGCCCCTGCCATCAGCTCCCGCATCTCACACACACCAGCGCGACTTTAGCACTAGATTTAGCAACTTTCAGACCCTTTTAGCTGCTTTTTCCCAGAGAATATTCATACTGACAAACCTAGAGTCTTCTCTGGATAAAGCTTAGCTGTTTCAGTTGGAAGATTTCTCCAGTGCTGTCCCGCGAGCGCGAGGTCTGTCTTTCCCGGAGAAGTGTCTCCTCTCTCGGCGTCTGTTCTGTGCAGCGAGCGGCAGAGAAGCACCGCAGCCGACTCCTCAATAAATGAGCACAACACAGCGTTTCCTAGCACCTGTCGCTTACTGATTGTTTGGAATTATAAATATGAGCGTAGTTCGTCTGTTAATCACATGCACTTTTTTTTTTTTTAGTTTGTTCCTCAGACGCAGGCAGTGCGCTGCATGAGACAAAAGAGTAATCTAGCCACAACCACCGCATAGCCGCTCTTTAGTGTAGATGCATGTTGAGTTTATCAGACGATGCTGCGATTATAAATGAGAGTGACTCCTGGTTAACATGTATTAAAAGGGGTTGTGTTTAGTCACTATATAGTGTGGTATTTTTTGACAATATTCACTCATCATGACAGTAAAATAGAGCATTCTAAGTCAATATACTGCAGTATTTCCTCTCAATCAGAAGAAAATATGGTTAACACGCGCTCATGCATGAAAAAAAATACCATCATGTACCGTGAAACCGGTCTAATTTTGAAAAATACCATGATATAAATTTTTGGTCATACCGCCCAGCACTACTCTGTTACACAAAACAAGTAGTTATCTATCAGTCATGCAATCTCAATGCAAAAGCAGCTTTAAGTGATTGTGTTCTGACGGCACTGTTTGTTGAGGGAAGATTTCTAGTCTTGATTTCAGCAGCTTTCCAGGCAGAGCTGGTCTCTTTGAATCACGAGGGACGGTTTCAGGATTAATTGGCGCGCGGGATCTCTGCCATCACTGCTGGCCATTTTTCTCTGAACTTTGCCATCTTTTAAATTAAATATTTATAGAGAGCGAGCGTTTCTGTGGGACATTTTCAGGCGAGATCATTAGTCCGGACAGATCTGCAGCGCAGCCAATTAGTCCTGATCTGAGGACGCGGTGTGTTCGTGACGTCTGCCCTTCGCTTCCTTTCATCTCGGTCTCTGCTAGATTTTAAGTTGTGTGTTTATTGGTGCCTCTGACCCTCCAACAAAACTTTGATGAAGCTCGCAGACTTTGTCAAATCCGTTCATGCACTCGTCTGGGAATCAAGACTAGTGTGTAAAAACTAGTGCACTTATTCTGGACCGGAACCGCCTGTTGAGAAATATAAAGTATAAAAATATAAAGTGCCTGTTGATTAGTCTCGTCAAGGATATACAAAGAAAAAAAAATGCATACTACAAAAAGGTGCATATGTATTTATTTAATTAATTATTTGTTTTGTCCCAAAGCATGAGACGAGCAAAAATGTAATTTAATTTAATTTAATTTATAAATTTATAAAAAAAAACACCTGTTATTTAGTCTCTTTAGAAATTTAGTAAAAGGGCATGTAATTTATTTATTTATTTAGTACCACAGTATGGGACAAGTAAGAAAATTAAGTTCAGTTTTTATTTAATCGATATAGATGCAATGTAATTTATGAGCGAGCGATTGATTCTGACCGCTGCTGTGTTTGGAGTGATTCTCTGTTTCTGTTTAAATAAGAGCGGCTCCGTTTCAAACCACTTCTGACAGAGAAACACACACTTATAAGTGACTGATTTGGAACATTAATAGTTGCTTATGTTAACAGTGTGATGCTCTAATAAGCATTAAATATTGGATCAAATAGGCCATTTTTAATGTGATTTGAATGATTTGTACCAACATTTTTTAGTACTGAAGTAAATGTATACTATGGTTCAAAAGTTTGGAGTTGGTAAGCTTTAAAAAAAAAAAAAAAAAAAATATTTTCGGGGGTTTTTATTTTTTTTTATATATTTTCTTGGCATATAG
>NW_015505377.1:859630-860931 GCF_001515645.1 Sinocyclocheilus grahami
TTCAAAAGTTTGGAGTTGGTAAACTTTAAAAAAAAAAAAAAAAAAAGTATCTTCGGCGGTTTTTAATGTATTTTATATAATTTCTTGGCCCATAGAATGGGACAAGCAATAAAAAAAAAATCTGAATTTTTATTTAGTATAATTTCAGTAAAGCAATGTAATTTATGTAAATGGAAGTGATAAAGAAGTTTATTTTGATAAAAAAAATAATATAAAGTGTCTGTTGATTAGTCAAAGATAGAGTAAAAAAAAAAAGATGCATAGACATTTATTTTACCGCAATTTAATTTAATATATAAATGGTAAAAAAGTTTGTTTTGATTAAAAATAATGTAAATATAACCATGTGATACTCTAATAAGCATTCAAAATTGGCAATGCTCACAAATATTGGGTCAAATAGGCTTTTTTTTAATGAAATGGAATTATTTTCACCAACATTTTTGATACTGAAATAAAAAATACACTTCAAAAGTTTAGGGTCGGTAGTGTTTTGAAAGAGTCTCTTCAGCTCAAAAACGCTGCATTTATGTGATCAACAACAAAGTGAAATTATTAAATAATAGTGCAATTTAAAATATCTGTTTTCTATGTGAATATCTGTTAAACTGTAATGTATTTCTGTGATGCGCAGCTGTATTTTCAGCATCATTACTCCAGTCTTCAGTGTCACATGATCTTCAGAAATCAGTATAATATGCTGATTTGCTGCTCAAGCTGCTCATTTTGAATAAAATATGTTGTTTATAACTTTACAGTGTCTAAAATACCGGCTGCAAAGAGCTCTTTATGTGAAGTCGTAAATATGATTTAGTGCGTGCCATGTCTTTAATCTCAGACGTGTTCATAGAGATGCTGTGCTGTGTGTGTGTGTGTGTGTGTGTGTGTGTGAGAGAGTGTTTACTGTTATTTATGTGTGAGTGAGTGAGTGTGTGTGTGTGAGTGAGTGTTATTTATGTGTGAGTTGAGTGTGTGTGTGTGTGCGTGTACTGTTTTATATATCCTGGTGGGGACTTAAACCTGACTACACACAGACTCATGGGGACTCGTGTCACGGTGGGGACCTAAATTGTGGTCCCCACGGGTACAAAAGCTTATAAATCACACAGAATGAAGTTTTTTGAAAATCTAAAAATGCAGAAAGTCTCCTGTGAGGGGTAGGTTTAGGTGTAGGGTTTGTGTAGGGCAATAGAATATACGGTCTGTACAGTATAAAAACCATTACGCCTATGGAGAGTCCCCACAAGGATAGCTGACCAGACATGTTGGTGAGTGTGTGTGTGTGTGTGTGAGAGAGTGTG
>NW_015505377.1:862110-880547 GCF_001515645.1 Sinocyclocheilus grahami
GTGAGTGTGTGTGTGTGTGTGAGAGTGTGAGAGTGTGTGTGTGTGTGTGAGAGTGTGTGTGAGAGTGTGAGAGTGTGAGAGTGGGTGTGTGAGTGTGTTTAGTGTTATTTGTGTGAGTGTGTGTGTATGTGTGTTTAGTGTTATTTATGTGTGTGTGTGTGAGAGAGAGAGAGAGAGAGAGAGAGAGTGTGTGTGTGTGTGTGTGTGTGAGAGAGAGAGAGAGAGAGAGAGAGAGAGAGAGAGTGAGTGTGTGTGTGTGTGAGAGAGAGAGAGAGAGAGTGTGTGTGTGTGTGTGTGTGTGTGTGTGTTTCAGTGTGGCGTGTTGGGCGTCTCACATATATGGCATTCTCTGGCTGGAGTGTTTGAGCATGACACCTGACTCCAGCACCGTGGCCTGTTTTAGAAACGCAGTATAAGTCTCTATAGGAAGCGTTTGCAGCGCTGCGAGTGTTTGAGAGCTGTGTGCGTCAGACAGGAGCGTGTGAAGGTCATGTGTGTTTGCCGTACATACTCAGAAATAGCATACGTGACCCTGGAGCACAAAACCAGTCTCAAGTGCCAATTTTTCGAAATTGTGATTTATACATCATCTGAAAGCTGAATAAATGATCTTTCCATTGATGTATGGTTTGTTAGGATAGGATAATATCTGAAAATCTGGAATCTGAGGGTGCAAAAAAATCTAAATATTGAGAAAATCATCTTTAAAGTTGTCCAAATGAAGTTCTTAGCAATGCATATTACTTATAAGTTTTAATATATTTACGGTAGTAAATTTGCAAAATATCTTCATGGACCATGGTCTATACTTCCTATATTCTAATGATTTTTGGCATAAAAGAAAAATCGATAATTGTGACCCATACAAATGTATTGTTGGCTATTGCTACAAATATACCTGTGCCGCTTATGACTGCTTTTGTGCTGCAGGGTCACATATGTGGGCCTGCGTATGATTCTACAAATGCTTTTTCCATGAATGCACATTTCATAAGTAAAATGTAAAACATATACTTATTAAATTCTAATGGAGTTCACTAGTTCTAAGCCACATGTTTGGATTACATGGACAGTGAAGCACATCACACCGGACTTTTACAGGCTAAAAGAAAAGAAAAGCACTGTTGTTTACTCATTACCTTGATTGTTTATAGCTAATAATATAACATTTTTTAAAACAATTAATCTGAAATGTCAACCTTTTCATCTGATTTTGTCAATCCCTGTTGTTTTCTGTCATATAGAGACATTGTTTCTCATCTGATCGGTTTCTCACAAATAAAATCAAGTCCTGCCTATCATTGTTTTTCCTTGTTTAATATGTAAAATTATCTACAATTTTGAAAACCTAATGTCATACTGTATTTTATGGTTACTTCTTCAAAATATATATATTTTGATATATATACACTGTGTTCCAAATGATTATGCAAGTGACATATCAATAGGATTTCGGTACAAAAAAAGAGTCCGATTTTTGTTTGTGTCGTGTTCACATGTTATTTTCAGATAACTGGTATCAGTCTCAGACAGGTTTGTTCAGTAGTTTGCCAGGTCTTCTTAGGTCAATGGAAACCCTACTTAAAGAGGTTGTTCCACATTATTAAACCAGTCACAGTTCTCATGCGATATGGTGAGGAAGAAAGATCTTTCTGAAGATGAAAAGTATGAAACAATGCAATGTCTTGCAAAAGGCATCAAAACAAACAATATTTTGCGAAAAGCAAATAGAGATTATTGAACTGTCAAAAGATTTGAGAGCACAGAAGATCTTGGATCTTCTGACTAAGATCTTCTGTGCTCTAAAAAGTTATCTAAAAAGATATCACAACACAAACAAAAATCGGACTCTTTATTGTACCGAAATCCTATATACATGTATATAAGTTTGTCATTTAAATATAACATTTATAACATATAAATATAACATTCATTCTCATTATTTTCAGTTGTAATAATAATCATTATATTATTACTGTAATGTGTGTGTGTGTGTGAGAGAGAGAGAGAGAGAGTGTGTGTGTGTGTGTGTGTGTGTGTGTGTTTCAGTGTGGCGTGTTGGGCGTCTCACATATATGGCATTCTCTGGCTGGAGTGTTTGAGCATGACACCTGACTCCAGCACCGTGGCCTGTTTTAGAAACGCAGTATAAGTCTCTATAGGAAGCGTTTGCAGCGCTGCGAGTGTTTGAGTGCTGTGTGCGTCAGACAGGAGCGTGTGAAGGTCATGTGTGTTTGCCGTACATACTCAGAAATAGCATACGTGACCCTGGAGCACAAAACCAGTCTCAAGTGCCAATTTTTCGAAATTGTGATTTATACATCATCTGAAAGCTGAATAAATGATCTTTCCATTGATGTATGGTTTGTTAGGATAGGATAATATCTGAAAATCTGGAATCTGAGGGTGCAAAAAAATCTAAATATTGAGAAAATCATCTTTAAAGTTGTCCAAATGAAGTTCTTAGCAATGCATATTACTTATAAGTTTTAATATATTTACGGTAGTAAATTTGCAAAATATCTTCATGGACCATGGTCTATACTTCCTATATTCTAATGATTTTTGGCATAAAAGAAAAATCGATAATTGTGACCCATACAAATGTATTGTTGGCTATTGCTACAAATATACCTGTGCCGCTTATGACTGCTTTTGTGCTGCAGGGTCACATATGTGGGCCTGCGTATGATTCTACAAATGCTTTTTCCATGAATGCACATTTCATAAGTAAAATGTAAAACATATACTTATTAAATTCTAATGGAGTTCACTAGTTCTAAGCCACATGTTTGGATTACATGGACAGTGAAGCACATCACACCGGACTTTTACAGGCTAAAAGAAAAGAAAAGCACTGTTGTTTACTCATTACCTTGATTGTTTATAGCTAATAATATAACATTTTTTAAAACAATTAATCTGAAATGTCAACCTTTTCATCTGATTTTGTCAATCCCTGTTGTTTTCTGTCATATAGAGACATTGTTTCTCATCTGATCGGTTTCTCACAAATAAAATCAAGTCCTGCCTATCATTGTTTTTCCTTGTTTAATATGTAAAATTATCTACAATTTTGAAAACCTAATGTCATACTGTATTTTATGGTTACTTCTTCAAAATATATATATTTTGATATATATACACTGTGTTCCAAATGATTATGCAAGTGACATATCAATAGGATTTCGGTACAAAAAAAGAGTCCGATTTTTGTTTGTGTCGTGTTCACATGTTATTTTCAGATAACTGGTATCAGTCTCAGACAGGTTTGTTCAGTAGTTTGCCAGGTCTTCTTAGGTCAATGGAAACCCTACTTAAAGAGGTTGTTCCACATTATTAAACCAGTCACAGTTCTCATGCGATATGGTGAGGAAGAAAGATCTTTCTGAAGATGAAAAGTATGAAACAATGCAATGTCTTGCAAAAGGCATCAAAACAAACAATATTTTGCGAAAAGCAAATAGAGATTATTGAACTGTCAAAAGATTTGAGAGCACAGAAGATCTTGGATCTTCTGACTAAGATCTTCTGTGCTCTAAAAAGTTATCTAAAAAGATATCACAACACAAACAAAAATCGGACTCTTTATTGTACCGAAATCCTATATACATGTATATAAGTTTGTCATTTAAATATAACATTTATAACATATAAATATAACATTCATTCTCATTATTTTCAGTTGTAATAATAATCATTATATTATTACTGTAATACAGTATTTTTACAGTAATTTTTAATTTTTTAAAAATCAGAATAACTTAATTGCAGGACGTCTAAAAATAGTAATGAAAAAATATTACTGTGATGAAATAAAATAAAAACCCTTAAACTTAAATAATTGAATTAATAATTAAAAATGCTATTTTAAAGATAAAAAAATAAAAATACGGTAATTTGAATTTGAGGCTGAAAATTTCTCAGTCGACATTAAAATCAGAATTCTTATTAGATTTTAAAATTGTAAATAATAAATTAGATGTAGTACAACAAAAAAAATTTAAATAATATTTATATTATTTATTTATATTAATATTATTTTAAATAATAAAAAAATACATGTCATTTTATTGTAAATTAAAAAATAAAATATCTAAAAAAACTCTTTATTTTTTTTCTCAAAACATTAGTAGTTCTTTCTTTTGTTTTTGTGGTGACATGTACCTGACAGCTTTGATGATATTCAGCACTGAGTTCATGTTCACTCGCTCAGGATGCTGATGGTGTGTGTGTGTGTGCGTGTGCAGGGCGTGCAGCGGGTCAGTAACCCGGCGGTGCTCGGTGACGGTGTGATTAAAGCGGTGGGTCAGCGGGAGGCGGTGGTCAGCGAGGTGGGATGGATGACCTCAGTGAAGGACTGGGCCGGGGTCATGATCTCTGCTCAGACGCTCACGGGACGAGTGCTGGTGAGTCCAGCTTCATTAATCACAACTCACACTCACACGAAAACTGAACATGGTGACGTTTCTAATTAAAAGACTTAAACCACTGCAGATTATCCTGAGAGTCCAGAGACTGACTGTCTGCCTGCTGTTACACACATTCACACACACACACGCGCACGCACGCACACGCACGCACGCACGCACACACACACTCTCTCTCTCACACACACACACACAATTCTATATAGTATCGTATGTCTCGAGCAGGATAATGTATCTCTCACACACACCTTGTGTGCCAGTGTTGACTGGGCCGGGGTCATGATCTCTGCTCAGACGCTCACGGGACGAGTGCTGGTGAGTCCAGCTTCATTAATCACAACTCACACTCACACGAAAACTGAACATGGTGACGTTTCTAATTACATTGATCGGGAGGAATATTTCTGAATAAACCACCAGATTTTACAATTCAGCTCATGTTCAGTTCGTCGTGATATTGTCATGAAGGAAGAATAATTAAAAGATTAGTTTAGTCAGAAATGAATATGTTTTCATCATATACTCATATACTCACATCATGCCAAACCTGAATTTCTTTTTCTGGGTGCATAATGATGACAGAAGCTGAACTATTGCTTTAATATGATCATTGGTAAATAGTTTAATAGGCGTAGTAATAAATATACGATGAGGTAGGGCTGCATGATTCATTAAAATCATACCAAAATTACCATATGGCTTAGTGTGATTATTAAAAAGCAAAGGCTGTGATACTATATACTAGATTTTTTTATTTTTAGTATGCAGTAATACAGTTACTATTTTAATATTTGTACAATGTCATATTTCATATTTCTTTTGTAATTTTTATATTTAATAATAATAATAATTATAATATTAATTCTTCTTCTTGTTTTATTATTATTATTATTATTATTACACACACACACACACACACACACACACACACACACACACTCCTGATGTGTCCGATCATATGACTTATTTATATGCCATGAGATGCTGCTGTTTCCATGGAGTTCCATGGAATTTTTTCCTTGAAGTACAGTACAATCAGATATTAAAAATATTAAATTTAATTTATATCTTATAACATAGTTATAGTATGCATATTATATATTGTATACAGTTATATATTATTATGAAATTATATTTTATTTTTATGTATTTTTATATATTTGTTATATTTACTTTATAATATTATATTATTTCTTTATAATTTATTATATTGTATTTTTTGTTTATTCGTCTGTTTGTTTGTTTTGATTGTTCTCTCTCGGTTTTCGTTGTTAAATGAACATTAATGAACATCATTCTAAAAATACAAAAGTAAAACATGCTGGATTATGTTTCTATTTATTTCTAATAACATTTTTAGTTTGCATCTGTAGTGACAATACACAAATACAAAATATGCAATACATATCATCTGTATGTATCTGTACTGTTCAGGTGTATAACTTTAGTAAAAGCAAAGGTAATTTTATTCTTACTGTGTTTTTTAAGACAAATACCACAGTTCAATTATAGTTACTCTAGTGTGACTGTGGTTAATTTTGTGGCTTTTTTAACTAAATACTGTTGTTAAACTTAGATTTGTGTGCTAAAGCAGAGTTATTAGTGAGTGTGAGTGGGTGGGTGCGTGTGCGTGTGCGTGTGAGTGTGAGTGTGTGTGTGTGTATGTGTGTGTGAGTGTGTTTGTGGGTGGGTGTGTGTGTGTGTGTGTTTGTGTGCGTGTGAGTGGGTGCGTGTGAGTGTGAGTCTGTGTGTGTGTGTGTGTGTGTGTGTGTGTGTGTGTGAGAGTGAGTGAGTGAGTGTGTGTGTGAGTGTGAGTGGGTGTGTGGGTGCGTGTGCGTGTGCGTGTGAGTGTGTGTGTGTGTATGTGTGTGTGAGTGTGTTTGTGGGTGGGTGTGTGTGTGTGTGTGAGTGGGTGTGTGTGTGTGTGTGAGAGTGAGTGAGTGTGTGTGTGTGTGAGAGTGAGTGAGTGTGTGTGTGTGTGAGAGTGAGTGAGTGTGTGTGTGTGTGAGAGTGAGTGAGTGTGTGTGTGTGTGAGAGTGAGTGAGTGTGTGTGTGTGTGAGAGTGAGTGAGTGTGTGTGTGAGTGTGAGTGGGTGTGTGGGTGTGTGTGTGTTTGTGGGTGGGTGTGTGTGTGTGTGTTTGTTTGCATGCACAGGTTAATTCATGAGTCATTTCCTGTCCAGATTACAGCCGTGGCTCCTTATATTGTTGTTTAGTAGGAACAGTCTGTAACCATGGAGACAGCAGTAAACCTCCTTACAGCAGGTGTGTGTGGGTTGTTTAGGGGTCGAATGAACCTGCAGCTCCACACACACACACACACACACACACACATAATCAGAGATGCATGAGTTACTGTGGTTCGATCCAGGTTTTTGAGCATGCCACACATGTCTTAATTTGACGAACATGACCCGATCACATGACCCCTGCACTCAGGTGTAACCCGACTCTTCATTAAAGCTGTATTAGCTGTGACAGTGGCCGTGAGGGTCCGCAGCGATGATGCGTTTCCTGTTCCTGTGAGAGCCGTACTCCAGGGATATTTCAGGAAGGGCTGTTATTAATTCATGTGCTGTCCGGCTGTGTTATAAAACGGCTTTAATGACTCTGCTGATGTATTATTGTCATGACTTCGGGTCCTGAAGATCTGAGATGATTCAGAGACGCTGTGAGACGTTCATCTGTCATGTGTGGAGGAACGACAACGCTTCGTTTATAAAGTCATTAAGAAATACAGACATAAAGATATATAGGACTTTAAAATAAGTTTGTATTATTTTTATTTATAATTTATAATAATTATCTAATAATAGTAATAATAATAATAATAATAATTAGTTCAATTAACTTATTTTAAAGTATTATTATTATTATTATTATTATCATCATTATTATTTTAAAATAAGGTTGTATTAATTAAAATAATAATAATAATACAGTTAACTAAGATTTATACAGCCTTATTTTAAATAATAATGTTATTATTATTATTTGCCAAAATAATACATTCTGTAAAAATAATTAAAAAAAATTATTCATGATAGCTAATGGATTAATGAATTTTGGCATATAGCTAGCATTTCTTGGACTAAACACATTTGAAAAAAATAAGCAAAATATGACCCGTTTAAAGAACTTTAAGCCATAATGTGAATATTTTGGGAAAGTAAAGGAAAGTAATTCCAGCACAGCTGTGAAGCTAGAAGCACTTGGAGATGTTCTTTCTCCAGATTGACCTGATTAGATGTGATCTATCAGGACAAAACCCTGCGTAATTAAAGAGTGAACATCTGTCAGATTCAGAATGTTTCCTCTTGATGGAGAGAAACAGCAGTCTCGCAGTGTTCGAGAATAATCAAATAATAACTGTACCCCAGAAAGCATGTGTCTGAAGCGTTAGTGAGGAAGATCCTGGACTGAGATCCTGTCAGACAGAAGAGCTGATGTGGAACACAAACCTTCAGAGGAAAAGGTTAAAAGATCTGCCTGAGGAAGAGAAGAGCAGCATATTATGAAGTGTGAATCTGTGTCTGTGTCTGTGTCTGTGTGTGTCTGTGTGTGTCTGTGTGTGTGTCTGTGTCTGTCTGTGTGTGTCTGTGTCTGTCTGTGTGTGTCTGTGTCTGTCTGTGTGTGTCTGTGTCTGTCTGTGTGTGTCTGTGTCTGTCTGTGTGTGTCTGTGTCTGTCTGTGTGTGTCTGTGTCTGTCTGTGTGTGTCTGTGTCTGTCTGTGTGTGTCTGTGTCTGTCTGTGTGTGTCTGTGTCTGTCTGTGTGTGTCTGTGTCTGTCTGTGTGTGTCTGTGTCTGTCTGTGTGTGTCTGTGTCTGTCTGTGTGTGTCTGTGTCTGTCTGTGTGTGTCTGTGTCTGTCTGTGTGTGTCTGTGTCTGTCTGTGTGTGTCTGTGTCTGTCTGTGTGTGTCTGTGTCTGTCTGTGTGTGTCTGTGTCTGTCTGTGTGTGTCTGTGTCTGTCTGTGTGTGTCTGTGTCTGTCTGTGTGTGTCTGTGTCTGTCTGTGTGTGTCTGTGTCTGTCTGTGTGTGTCTGTGTCTGTCTGTGTGTGTCTGTGTCTGTCTGTGTGTGTCTGTGTCTGTCTGTGTGTGTCTGTGTCTGTCTGTGTGTGTCTGTGTCTGTCTGTGTGTGTCTGTGTCTGTCTGTGTGTGTCTGTGTCTGTCTGTGTGTGTCTGTGTCTGTCTGTGTGTGTCTGTGTCTGTCTGTGTGTGTCTGTGTCTGTCTGTGTGTGTCTGTGTCTGTCTGTGTGTGTCTGTGTCTGTCTGTGTGTGTCTGTGTCTGTCTGTGTGTGTCTGTGTCTGTCTGTGTGTGTCTGTGTCTGTCTGTGTGTGTCTGTGTCTGTCTGTGTGTGTCTGTGTCTGTCTGTGTGTGTCTGTGTCTGTCTGTGTGTGTCTGTGTCTGTCTGTGTGTGTCTGTGTCTGTCTGTGTGTGTCTGTGTCTGTCTGTGTGTGTCTGTGTCTGTCTGTGTGTGTCTGTGTCTGTCTGTGTGTGTCTGTGTCTGTCTGTGTGTGTCTGTGTCTGTCTGTGTGTGTCTGTGTCTGTCTGTGTGTGTCTGTGTCTGTCTGTGTGTGTCTGTGTCTGTCTGTGTGTGTCTGTGTCTGTCTGTGTGTGTCTGTGTCTGTCTGTGTGTGTCTGTGTCTGTCTGTGTGTGTCTGTGTCTGTCTGTGTGTGTCTGTGTCTGTCTGTGTGTGTCTGTGTCTGTCTGTGTGTGTCTGTGTCTGTCTGTGTGTGTCTGTGTCTGTCTGTGTGTGTCTGTGTCTGTCTGTGTGTGTCTGTGTCTGTCTGTGTGTGTCTGTGTCTGTCTGTGTGTGTCTGTGTCTGTCTGTGTGTGTCTGTGTCTGTCTGTGTGTGTCTGTGTCTGTCTGTGTGTGTCTGTGTCTGTCTGTGTGTGTCTGTGTCTGTCTGTGTGTGTCTGTGTCTGTCTGTGTGTGTCTGTGTCTGTCTGTGTGTGTCTGTGTCTGTCTGTGTGTGTCTGTGTCTGTCTGTGTGTCTGTCTGTGTGTCTGTCTGTGTCTGTGTGTGTCTGTGTGTGTGTGTGTGTGTGTGTGTGTGTGTGTGCATCTGCGTGTGTGTGTGTCCGTGCGTGTGTGTGTGTGTGTGCGTGCGTGTGTGTGTGTGTTTTCTCTTGAGGGGACTTACTGGTTGGTTCGTTCTCATCCTGAATGCCTGTCGAGTCAAACCCTACTCTATCTGGAATACAAATGAGATATAAATCAACCAGTTAACCCGTCCTGACAACCGACAGCAGTGCTCACTCGTTAGTATTCACTGGTTTGTAAAGTATAGTTCTAGTTCAGACACAGGGCACAATATCAACATATGGAAACCTTTTCACAAACAAGTCATTTTATTGCATTTAATACACTGAAAAAAAGATGTCAAAACAGTTTTCACTCAGAAAAGGCTAGTAAATTCCATAATTATTCAAAACCAGCAAGTAACACACTGAATTAAACGTGATTTTTTTTTAAAGTAGACACTGAAATAGTATTATTTGTAAAAATATGATACTTATATTATATTATACACATTTTTATTTACTTGGGAAAAAAATTTTGTACAGTGTATATTTATATTTAATATTATTCATATTTAACGTGTTTATATTTAATATGGTCATTTATATATTAATTTATTGTTTAAACTTTTCAGAATATTATTTTATTGTTTTGCATGGAATAATATTGACAGAGTTTGTGTGCCCTAGTGTGTAGTTCATTTAAAGAATCTAGGAATTATGAAATATATACTTTAAAATAAGGTTATTTTAGTCTTGGTTAATAATAATAATAATAATAAAATTAACCAATATTAATACAATTATTTTATAGTGTTATTAAAAAATAATAATAGTGATAATTTAAACTTTTCATGCTGTTCTGTATGATTTGTAATGTGTGTTCATAACTGTTGCGCTGTAAACTTTACTACGCTATAAAAATATATATATATTTAAAGATCTTAATAAAACAAAGATCAAGAAAATATTATTTCAGACTTTCTACTTAAAAATTGCCTTTGTAATTATTTATGAAATTTATGAGCGATTACTGAGTGAAAACTGTTTCAAAAACTCTATATATATATATATTTATTTTTTTTGTACATGGTTTAGATGTTGTGGATGCGTTGATATTTACTTTAATAGCTGAAATCACTCACTAATTAAAAAACAAACAAACATCGTTTTGTTTCAGAGATGATGATAAATGTCACACACAGCTGATGGAAACAGAGGAAGATTCCATTCCATAGATTCATCATTAAGCAGGTTATTATTATTTATTACGCAGATTCTGCATTTGTTCTCTGATGAGCGCAGAAGGGAATTCTGGGAATGAAGTGTTTTTGACAGCTGTTCTTTAAAATCAGAGCTGAGCTTCAGACATCAGCTGCCAGATTCACATCACACAAACTCCTAAAAATAGCTGCAGATATGCGAAATATTTATATATTATGCAAAATATAATTTCTAATTTTTAATAATAAAATTAACCAAGATTAATAACCCTGTCTTGAAGTGTTATTATTATTTATAATAATAATAACAGCAATACTTTAAAATAAGGTTGTATTTATCTTGATTAATTAAATTTTTTGCTTAACAGTTATTAATTTCTACATGTACTTATACATTTCTAACAATAAAACATATATGAAACCTATATTTATGGATTAACATTAGCATTAGTCAGTTGTTTTAGATCAGAAAAACATCATTTAACAATATTTAAAATAAGATTGAATTTCAAGTTTAGTGTGGGATTTGTTCATTTCTACATATACATTTCTGACAATAAAAAACTATGAAACCTGTATTTATAAATTAATATCAGTCAAAATAATGTGAAAAATGTTCATGATGTCTAAAATGCATTAAAGAATGTTGAATTATAGCTAGCATTTCTTGAACCAATTTAGTTTTGCGGTTCCATTTACTCTCATAAATACACTTTTTCTCTACTGTACCTTTAAGTTTCCTATATATAAATGACCTCTGTTGTCAGTTTTAGATCATGAAAACAGAAGCAGGAAAGTCATGATGCCGTGCAGAAAATAGGTGTAGTTTTTTTCATCCAAAATGTGATTACTTGTTGTTTTCTTATTGTTAATTTAAAACAGCTACTCCAAGGTCTTGGGTTTGATTCCCAGGGAATGCATAAAACTGATCAGATGTCCATCTTGAAAGAAATGCAAGTCATTGCTTTGGATGAAAGCATCTGCAAAAAGCATGAATGTGAAATATAATGTAAATGAAATGTGACCCAGACAGGTTTTTTTTCGTCAGATTGACCCAGTCGGAAACACACTGATGAGAAAGCGATGCAGGTCGTTCCAGTTCTGTCTCTGCCGGGACAAACTCTCTCTCTCTCTCTCTCTCTCTCTCACACACACACACACACACACACACACACACACGCACACACGCACGCACGCACGCACGCACGCACACACGCACACACGCTCACTCGCTCACTCGCTCAGACGCACGCTCACTCACTCACTCACTCACTCACTCACTCACTCACTCACTCACTCACTCACTCACTCACTCACTCACTCACTCACTCACTCACTCACTCACTCACTCACTCACTCACTCACTCACTCACTCACTCACTCACTCACTCACTCACTCACTCACTCACTCACTCACTCACTCACTCACTCACTCACTCACACACGCTCACTCACTCACTCACACAGACACACACTCGCTCACTCACTCGCACGCACGCTCGATCGCTCACTCACTCACTCACTCACTCACACACACAGACACACACACACTCACTCACACACACACACACACTCACACACACTCACTCACACTCGCTCGCTCACTCGCTCGCTCACTCTCACTCACTCACTCACTCACTCACTCACTCACACACACACACACACACACTGTACTGTAAGTCACACACACACTCACTCACACTCACTCACACTCGCTCGCTCACTCGCTCGCTCACTCTCACTCACTCACTCACTCACTCACACACACACACACACACACTGTACTGTAAGTGTTCTCCAGCCTCCTGCACAGGACAGAGATCTATATTGGACAGACTCTGATCCAGATTCATTAATGATAGCAGGTATTTCTAGAAGCAGAGAGTCTACAGAGCTGCTAGTGCTGATGGATCAGACTGATCGTTCATAGAAACTGTATTCATCAAGGGCGCACTAAATTGCTCAAAAGTGCCAGTAAAGACATTTATAACGTTACAAAAGATTTCTGTTTCAAATAAATGCTGTTCTTTTGAACTTTATATTCATCTGTGAATCCTGAAAAATAACATGCATCACGGTTTCCACAAAAATATTGTGCAGCTCAACTGTTTTCAACATTGATAATAATCAGAAATGTTTCTTGAGCAGCAGATCAGCATATTATACTGATTTCTGAAGATCATGTGACACTGAAGACTGGAGGAATGATGCTGAAAATACAGCTGCACATCACAGGAATACATTACAGTTTAACAGATACTCACATAGAAAACAGCTATTTTAAATTATAATAATATTTCACAATATTACTGTTTTTAATGTATTTTTGATCAAATAAATGCAGCCTTGGTGAGCAAAAGAGACTTTGTTCAAAAACATTCAAACTTTGACTTTGAAATTGACTTTTTTATTTTATTATTTTAATTTATATTTTGAATTATATTTGATTTATTATTAAGTAGAATCACATCAGGTTTATTTTATTTTATTAAGTACAATTTACATCAGGTTCGGATTATTGGATTCTTTTATTTTATTTAATTTGATGTGAAATTCAAAGCAGGTTTGAATTGTTTGCTGTATTTTAATTTATTTACATTTTTTTTATTATTTATTTATTATGAATTAATTATTAATAATTAAAATTCACAGTAGGTTTGAATTATTAGCTTTATGTTTTGAATGTTATTTTATTAGATTTATTAAGTAAAATTCACATCAGGTTTGGATTATTTAATTTGATTTTGAAGTATGTTTTAGTAAGGTGGCAGATTTCCGTCATGAAGGTGTAAGTGAAGTGGTGTTTATACCGCTGCTTAAAGTGAGGGAGTTAGTAAGGTTATCACAACCTGCTAGAGAAGAGATGAAATAATCTGCTCTCGTT
This sequence comes from Sinocyclocheilus grahami, assembly GCF_001515645.1. NCBI lineage: Eukaryota > Metazoa > Chordata > Actinopteri > Cypriniformes > Cyprinidae > Sinocyclocheilus > Sinocyclocheilus grahami. The sequence goes on from NW_015505377.1 coordinate 875,668, forward strand.
GAGGACACGAGACTGAAAATCCTCTTTGTCCTCTTCCACATGCTCAGAGTTTTCAGCGGAGCAGGCGCCTCGATCCCAAACCCTCCTTAACAAATTCCTCTTATTTGAGTCTCGTACACAAAATATCATCAGCGCGTTACATCACATCAGTTCAGACACAAATCAATATTCTGTTACACTGTGTCTTTTTTGTTTTGTGACTGATTGTGGTAAGTTTGAACAATTTGGTAGTCTCATCTTAAAAGACCAAAATATTAATGATTTCTTCTAGGGCTGCTCGATTCTGACAAAAATCATAATCACGATTATTTTGGTCAGTATTGTAATCATGATTATTTAAAAACGATTATTAGTGGGCCATATGACCAAAACTTTATATGAAAGATTTATTTAAATATAGTGATGTATATCAAATATATATTTTGGTTGCTATGACATCTACATTTTAGAGACCAGCGAAATGTCACAATTCTCAACACCACAGCAGTAACTACTATTAGTTAACAAAAAAGGTCCTCAAAAGTATTGAAAATAATTAAACTGCCAGTAATAAAAAAGCAAAAGACTACAATAGAATAAAAAATATACAAATGAAACGAACTGTGCTTTAAGTTTTTTTTTAGTGCAAGTCTAAAGTATTGAGTTAACAGCCTACAAGAGAAACTGAATAGTCAGAATTCAACTTTCTTTGTTTCTTATTAAAGCTACAAAAGTCCTTCAGTGTGTCTTTTGTTGTTTGGTTAATATGAAGCACACAGTCGCAGCAGGAATATTAGCCCGCTGTCTCTTTAAGAGCCGCACGGATTCAATTTACTATCACACAAGTATTTTCATTCTCAACTCTTTACATTCATTTGTTACATAACCGACGAGGGTTTACGTGAATAATCACTAAACGCCGCATTCTGACACATTTTTGTGTGTATTTGAACGTTTAGGCGTTAAAAGATGACTTTACATGTCCGTGTTGTGTTCCGTCTCTGAGCGCATGCACGGTAACCTTAATCTTCCCGACGAAGTTCTCTTTCACGCTTTTAAAAACATAAATAAATCAAATCAACTTAAATAAATCAAGCACGTCACGTTTTCCAAAAGTCTCGTTACATGATTTGACTGATTTGCTCGTGAAATTGGGCTTTTATGGAGGAGTGAAAGCGCACCGCTGGAAAGGGGGCGGAATGGGGCGCAATAATCGTTTTATCTCGATTACTGTATTTTCATAATCGTTGGAGATCGAAATCGAAACTGAATTTCGATTAATTGCTCCGCCCTAATTTCTTTGAAACTTGGAATGAAATATTGGCATCAATTGGTATTTGATATTTTATCAGCCAATATTATTTATTATTTTTATAAATAATAATAATTACAATTATTTATTATCATTGTTATTGTAATTATTTTTAAAGTTTATTATTTTAGTTAATTTTTTTATTATGTTTTTTTTTGTTGCAGTTTTCATTTGTTACATAACCGACGAGGGTTTACGTGAATAATCACTAAACGCCGCATTCTGACACATTTTTGTGTGTATTTGAACGTTTAGGCGTTAAAAGATGACTTTACATGTCCGTGTTGTGTTCCGTCTCTGAGCGCATGCACGGTAACCTTAATCTTCCCGACGAAGTTCTCTTTCACGCTTTTAAAAACATAAATAAATCAAATCAACTTAAATAAATCAAGCACGTCACGTTTTCCAAAAGTCTCGTTACATGATTTGACTGATTTGCTCGTGAAATTGGGCTTTTATGGAGGAGTGAAAGCGCACCGCTGGAAAGGGGGCGGAATGGGGCGCAATAATCGTTTTATCTCGATTACTGTATTTTCATAATCGTTGGAGATCGAAATCGAAACTGAATTTCGATTAATTGCTCCGCCCTAATTTCTTTGAAACTTGGAATGAAATATTGGCATCAATTGGTATTTGATATTTTATCAGCCAATATTATTTATTATTTTTATAAATAATAATAATTACAATTATTTATTTATTGTATTATTGTAATTATTTTTAAAGTTTATTATTTTAGTTAATTTTTTAATGTTTTTTTTGTTGCAGTTCATATTCATTCTTTCATTCATTATTTTTTAATTTTAATTGTAATTTTTTATATTTAATTTAATTTTAATTAATTTTAATTTTGATTTATTTGTTTTATTTTATTTTAAAAGTTTATTTTATTTTTTTAAATTTAAATTTAGTTTATTAGTTTATTTTAATTTGTTTTTTGTTTTATTACTGCTTTGACAAAATATTTGATACATTATATTATATTATTTATTTATTTATTTATCATTTATTTATTTATTTCCAGCAATTATTTGACAAAAATCACACTGAACCGAATGAAAGTCAAATAACATGCCAAATTATGTGAATGCATTAAATTCAACTCTGTTAAATGTTTAATTGATCTCAGGATTCACAAAAATTGAATGAATTATACTTCATATGTAATAATTTATTAATCATTATTTAAATTTTTTGTTTTGTTTAATTTCATATTTTAGTGAAGAATTCAGGATTCTGTTAGCCTAAACATAATTCACAAAAAAATTATACATTTTGCTTGATATTTAAAAAAAATTATAATAAAAATTTTGAATGACATTTTGAAGATTTTTTAAAATATATTTTTTTATGAAATCAGTATTATGTTAGCCTAAATGAGATTCTCAAAAATTGTGTGAATTGTACATAGGCATGTAGCTACACTTCAGAAACGTGTCCATCCATTTGTATTATACGTATCAGTGTTTTTCCAAACTCATATTTGTTTTCTAGAACTACACACGATTACCTGCAAACACTAATGAGATCACACTGTTGGTTCTCACAGCTTTTGACTGTCATTTATAATTTACAGCGTAACGGTGACTAACGCTCTCCTTCACAAAGCACTTGAACAGAAGATCTGTGACATTTCCCTCTCTTTACTACAGCCTCTCCTTTACAGATGGACGAGGATGAGGAAGATGAAGAGTGCTTCAATAATTCACTAGCTGCTGTAAATACTCCCTCTCTAAAAAATCTCTCTCCCTCTCTCTCTCTCTCTCTCTCTCTGTGTCTCTCGCTCTCTCTCTCTCTCTCTCTCTCTCTCTGTGTCTCTCGCTCTCTCTCTCTCTCTCTCTCTCTCTCTGTGTCTCTCGCTCTCTCTCTCTCTCTCTCTCTCTCTCTGTGTCTCTCGCTCTCTCTCTCTCTCTCTCTCTCTCTCTGTGTCTCTCGCTCTCTCTCTCTCTCTCTCTCTCTCTCTGTGTCTCTCGCTCTCTCTCTCTCTCTCTCTCTCTCTCTGTGTCTCTCGCTCTCTCTCTCTCTCTCTCTCTCTCTCTGTGTCTCTCGCTCTCTCTCTCTCTCTCTCTCTCTCTCTGTGTCTCTCGCTCTCTCTCTCTCTCTCTCTCTCTCTCTGTGTCTCTCGCTCTCTCTCTCTCTCTCTCTCTCTCTCTGTGTCTCTCGCTCTCTCTCTCTCTCTCTCTCTCTCTCTGTGTCTCTCGCTCTCTCTCTCTCTCTCTCTCTCTCTCTGTGTCTCTCGCTCTCTCTCTCTCTCTCTCTCTCTCTCTGTGTCTCTCGCTCTCTCTCTCTCTCTCTCTCTCTGTCTCTCTCGCTCTCTCTCTCTCTCTGTCTGTCTCTCTCTCTCTCTCTCTTGTGTTTGTTGACAGATAAAGGAAGTGTATTCAAGCCATTAAACGCAGTGACATTTCTGACAGAATGGAGCATCAGGCGTCTGATCCATAACGAGCTCAACCTTTATTAGCCTTTACCGCTCTTATACACAGTCTGCTCCACTTTACAGAGCTGCTCAGCTGAATGAGAAACTGACCAAAGTGCTTTGTTGTTTTGTTTAGTGCTGGCCTTTGAGTTATTTTTTTATTTGTGACCCTGGAGCACAAAACCATTTATGCATCATCTGAAAGCTGAATAAATAATCTTTCCATTGATGTATGGTTTGTTAGGATCGGACAATATTAGAAAATCTGGAATCTGAGGGTGCAAAAAAATCTAAATATTGAGAAAATCATCTTTAAAGTTGTTCAAATGAAGTTCTTAGCAATGCATATTACTAATCAAACATTAAGTTTTGATATATTTACGGTAGGAGATTTACTAAATATCTTCATGGAACATGATCTTTACTTAATATCCTAATGATTTTTGGCATAAAAGAGAAATGTATAATTGTGACCCATACAATGTATTGTTGGCTATTGCTACAAATATCCCCCAGCGACTTAACACTGCTTTTCTGCTGCAGGGTCACATATAATTTTTTAATATCAGTTTTCACAGTTTGTTTGATCTGAATCTGAATATTAATGTTAAAATTTAATAATGATATATTAAAGTAAAAACACAAATTAAAACATTAAATCCGATTTAATAAAATTAGTAAATATAAATGATTAAATATTAAAAATAATTATGAATATGAACTAATATTAACATTAACATTCATGCTCAGATATAGATTAAACAGACGGTGAAAACTGATATAAAATCAATCATAAAACCTAAAAAAAAAACTATATTGTTTAAAGAAAATAATAAAAATGACAAAAACACAACGAAATTACACAAAAAGCTCAAATTAAAGTAGAATAGAAAAATAGAAAATATATTTAAAAATCCAGTTCAGTGTATTAGAATTATTACATTTCAATTATTAAATATAAAAATATTTTAGTTACTTTTTTGTAATTTTTGTTACTTTCCTTATTTTTTTTAACTGTAGTTTAATTAATTTTAATTATTACAGTACTTCAACTTAAACTAAACAAAAATGAGAAATGTTGCCTTACAATAAAATAACTGAAATATATATATATATATATTAGTTTTAGTTAACAATCATTTAGTTTAATAATTATTAGAGCATCAGATATTT
>NW_015505377.1:882771-885521 GCF_001515645.1 Sinocyclocheilus grahami
CTCCTGCCCTTGTTTCCTCTCTGAAGGACACACACACACACACACCGGCAGTGAAAGCATGAATCTTAGTTCCGCATGTGACGTTCATTCTCCAGTGTTTTTTGTTATTTTTTATTTATTTGTTTGTTTATTTTTATCCATGACGTAGATTCTGAACCTGATACAATCTTTCCTGCAGCACAGACTGAACTCTGGAAATATATTTAGATATATTTACAATATTTATACTGTATAATTATATAAATTGTTATCTACTGTTAATATTAATTATTAATGAGGTGTATAAATCTGTTCTATATAATAAATATAATCAATTATATTTTATAATGTTATATTATACTATTAATATTACTACCATTTACTGCTTAATATTAATTATTAGATAAAATATAGAAATATGTAATTAATAAGTAATTATTAAAATGTATATTTAATTTGAAATAATATTGATAGTTGCATATATGTTTGTGTATTTAAGTATTGAAACTAGTGAAAGGATTATCAGTTATTTGTGTTACTGTGATGAAATAAAACGAACGAATGTGACTTTGTCATATGTTATCCAGTGCACTGTATATGAAGCGGTCTGACAGCAGGAGGGACTCTTGTTCAGTCTGGAGTCGGTTAATGAAATGCGTGCGACCTCTGACCCCTGCAGCTGCATGTAGTAAACACTCCTCTCCTCTTCCGCTGTCAGACAGTCAGAGATTAGAAATCACACCGAGTTTCACTTTCAGACAGCAGATTAGATCTCATGTTAGACACACAACTCACTCCTGCATTATACATCACATCAGGCCAGTCAAATCCTCAGTTGTTCACATGCACTTGATTCAGATTTTATACCTTATAGAGGCGACCGGGGCTAGTTGTCACAGTCAAGTCCATTTCTGTATAGACTAGTTATTGAACACTTCTATTGTTACTGAAATGAACAATTCAACTAAAACGAAAACCCTAATAATGATAACAACAATAATAAAAAATAATATAAAAAACAAAATCCCATTTATTTATTTGTTTGTTTGTTTGTTTGTTTGTTTAACAAATTTAGATGATTAAATATTAATTATTTAGATTATTTATATATTATATAAATAGTTTTTCATTAATATTACTATTAATATGTCTGATTTATGATATACTATTAATATTACTACCCTTACTATTAATTTTAATTTACTAAATTGTAATTATTTAATAGGTAATTAATATTTAAATTTAAATGACTGAATATTAAATTTTAAGTGCTAACGAAAACGAAAAACGTAGAAAAGTTTCCCTTACTTGCAATAAAATTAAATATTAAAAACCTTAAACTTATGGCATTTCAATCCTCATTTTCATTTCAACTTGATGTACTAAAATAATTAAAGCTACATTTCTACAATTTAACTCATATTAAAATATAACATATTACATAAATATTATTTTAATAATTTAAAATATGTATCTCAAAGATATATTCTGACATATTCAGTGTATTCTGAACTGATACAGAGATATTTGATTTATAATATACTTTCAATATAACTACAATGGCTTAGTTAATAATATTCATTTAATATAATAATAGAATCATGTTAGTTTATTAAATTGTAATTATTTAATAATCAATTAATCAGTAATTGTAAATAATATTGATACTATTGCTAATTACAATGTGTAATAATAAATGTAACAATTAAAACTAATTCAAAATAATAATAAACATGCTCCGAGTATGTCAGCGCTCTGAAAGCAGCCAGCTGCGCTGGAGTGAGGTTCGTGTGAATCAGTGGATGAAGCTGTTTCGACTGAACTCACTCTGAACCTGTGGGTTTGTGAGCATCAGCGGCTCCCTCTGCTGGTCACTCGGGCCGAAGGGCCGCCCATTACCATGGAAACAGATGTGTCTGAGCATGAGTGCATGGATCAGACTCCTAAAGTCCACTCGGACTCTGCAGCGGGACGCTCCCGTGTGTGAGTGGCCATTAAAAATACATGCAGGTGTTTTCTCAGTACGAGCATTCAGTGCTTTACAGACGTGAGCATTTCCCCTCATGGAAAATAATCTACTGTAGCTGCTCATTCAACATGCATGAGAGCAGGTCAGCCGCGCTTCCTCGCGTCCACACACCTGTTTGCTCCCGACCGCCTCACTGCCACCTGCTCTCTCAGAGATCAATTCACTTTAGCATTACTTATTCACTCTCATTATGCTCCAAACCCGAATGACTTTCTTCATACAGATCTGAGAAATGCCATATCAAGCTTCTTTTCATTACTTTTTAAAATTAATATAAAGAATAGTGAGAATTAAACAAAGAGTCCATTAGAAATCGTTCTATATTATTTAATCTAACTTTATGTACTAACTAAAATATGATACTAATAAATAAAAAAAACACAACTAAATGTGTAAATCTTGAACTAAAATTAAAATGTAAATAAGAAATTTGTAAATAAAAACTCATTCAAGATATTAATTTAGATATTAATTCAAAATATCAAATTATGATATTGAAATAACACTATATACACATTTTGTCCTTACCTTTTAATTTTAAAGAATAATGAGAATTAAATAATCAGTTATAAAACAATTATTAAACATAAATCATAATAATTCATAAAAATAATAATAATATAGTACAAGTAATAATAACAAAATAAAATTATATATGTACTGTATATATATTGATATATTTTGTGTGTGTGTGTAACCCAGTCTTCAGTGTCACATGATCTTCAGAAATCAGTATAATATG
>NW_015505377.1:885572-914562 GCF_001515645.1 Sinocyclocheilus grahami
TTTTGTAACATTATAAATGTCTTTACTGACACTTTTGATAAATTTGAAGCTTCCTTGCTGAATAAAAGTATTCATTTCTTGATAAAAAAAAATCGTACTTAGCCTAAACATTAGTAGTTCATATATATTTTTTTAAATATTTAAAGCTGCAGTCCGTAATTTCTTTGTGTTCAAAATTGATATAATAAGCGAGTACACCATGAATCCATTTTCCAAGCCGTGTTTTTGGCTTGTCCTGAATCACTACGGTACACCTATAATAAGTGTTTATATTCGGACTAACTAGAGCCCAGTACCTGCGTGATTCGTCATAGACATAAACAGAGAGAAGTAGCTCCGGATACAATGTTCTTCCTCAAGACGCACGCAGTTCTGTTTATTAACCGCTAGAGCACCAAAAGTTACGGACTGCAGCTTAAATTATTACAACTATTTACCTTCAATGCTTTCATATGGCTTCAGAAGACTTTTTATGATACTGTTATGGTGTTTTATGTCTCTTTTGGGGATTGAACAGTGTGAACATTCTACTAAACATCTCTTTTTGTGTTGCACGAAACAAAGCGAGGCAGATTTGGAAGGACATGAGCGAGTGATGACAGAACGTTCCTTCGCTCTGAACCGTTCCTTTAAAGCTGGGTGTGAGATCTGATGGTTTTTAAGTGTTTTTTTCCCTGTCCTCGGTGGCTTGATGTTTACACAGCGTCCAATTCCTGCCCAGATCTCATCAGGATCTTCCGATTAAAGTGGGTTTCTGCCAGCAGGACGTAATGACTAATGAGAACGACGTCCCAGTTGAGCTGGAATCACACACACACACACACACACACACACGAGCGGAGCGTTTTTACAAACCATGCTAATCGACAGCAGGTCACAGATGATGCACAGAGTTTGATTTAAAGTGTTTTATTGTCTTGTGTGTTTCAGGTGGTGCTTGTCTTCGCTCTGAGCATCGGAGCGCTTGTGATTTACTTCATCGACTCCTCTAAGTAAGTATATGATCATTTGTTGCTGTGCATTTACATACAAGGTTCAAAAATATCCACCAAATTTCACATGCAAGCAATAAAAAAATGCAAAAAATAATAAGTCTCGGTAGTTGACTATATAATACATGCCTTAAATTGAATCTTAAAAGTCTGTTCAAATCAAGCATAAATATTCTGGTCTGGTCGAATAGACCTTTTGACAGCGATTTGGTTTTCATTTAATCTAAAAAAGCTTTTGAAATGAAAGAAATTGATAAAATTTTATTTGATTACATTTTATTTGATTACCATAAAAAATTTGTCACTTGAAATAAAATTAATTTGAACTCATATACATTAAAATGTGTGTGTGTGTGTGTGTGTGTATGTATATACAGTGTTGGGGGTAACTCATTACAAGTAAAGCGAGTTACGTAATCAGATTACGTTTTTCAAGTAACTAGTAAAGTAACGCATTACTTTGTTAATTTACAAGAAAATATCTTGTAATTTTTTCTGGCATTGCTTTCAAAATATTTATGCCAGTTACTTTATTTTCCCGTTTATTGACTGACAGCTCTCCTGTCCCCATATTAGGAGAAATCGGGAGTGCAGAGGCGTTGTGTGCGCTGTGTGAACATGATGTTACTGTAGTTCTAGACTAAATGTGAATGTGCATTAATTCATCCCACTCACAAAAAACAGATTTAGTATTCATCAAAATGAATTAAAACAGTGAAATGCAAACTCAGAATATGACGCAAACCTGCAAAAATTAAATATGTTAAATAACACAAATGTATCTAATCCCATTTTATTAACCAATATCTTTGATGATCCAGTTCAACTGTACTAATAAGCAAAAATGCCTTTAGAGAAACTAACAAGTGTGCTTTGTTTTTTTATTGCTGAAGAGTGTTTCTTCTCCTGCGTTCTACTGCACAGACGTGAATTTACTTGTGCTTCAGCCTGAGGTTTATTCATTACACTTTTTAGTGTGAAAGGGCTTTTATATTTGCTTTAAATAGAACTTATTATATTAAAAACAATCAAGCCCTGCTCATTTTTAAAAAGTAACGCGAAAGTAACGCAAAAGTAATATAACTCATTACTTTCCATAAAAAGTAACTAAGTAACGTAATTAGTTACTTTTTTAGGGAGTAATGCAATACTGTAATGCATTACTTTTAACAGTAACTTTCCCCAACACTGTGTATATATATATGTATGTATTTATGTATTTTAGCTAGTTGCCATGGCAACATTTCTCATTTTCATTTAGCTTAACAGGATGTACTAAAATAACTAAAAGTTAAATAATAAATCATGAAAACTATAGACATATATAAAGAAAAGTAAACCCAATAAAAATAATAAACACACAGCAAAATTACTAAAACTTTAACTAAAATTAGAATAAAAATGGAAAACAAAAATAAAATGAAAATGTTTTATTGAAAATATTAATAAAAACTATTAATATTATGTTATAATAGTACTAAAATAACACTGGTATTAAATCATAAATCACAGAATTTCATAAAACTGAGAATTTCCAGAAATTAAAAAAAAATGTATGAGTTTCTGGGGGGAAAATAAAGAAAAGAAAAAAAGATAACAGAAATAAACATTTCATATTATTCAAATTATGTTTTTGTTAAAATTATTCAATTGATGAGACACCCTTTTTGAGTATTAAAATTAAATCAAACGATTAATACAGATTGCAGAAAAGGTTAAATGGAAAACACTGAATTTGAGAAAAAAGTAATAAAATGGTTTTCATGGGTCTTATGTATATAAAATGCAAAATACTGGAATAAACATTTATGATACATTATCCCGATTCAGAAGTTAGTTGTGGACTCTCCATGAATCCATGAATAAGTGATGGGGACTGGGGCGGAAGCAATCGTCCCTTGGGCTTCGACAGACAGATTTAGGAATAGAAGCACAGAGAGAGAGAGTTTAGAGCGTCCCCGCTGAACATACGCTGTTTCAGGGGTCAAACTGACGTCATCAAACTTCTCACACTTCTGCCAGCTCATAAAGGTGAAGAGCGTTATGACACAACCGGTTACGCCACGGGCATCATGAGAGCGAGAGAGGTTTCTCCTCTGGATAGACTGTGATTAAAGCAGAACTGGTCATTACATTAAACATCAGCAGGTGCATCTGTCAGAGATCATCTGGAGGCTCACAACTCATTAAGACAAGAGTTTACACTGAGTTATTTTCCATTCACTGAAAGTAAACGGGGACAGATGCCATTCTCCTCCAAAAAAGTATTATAAAAAGTTTATTTGACTTGTGCACTATATATTTATTATACTGTATATTAAATAATTATGTTCTCTTAAATTGTATTCCACTTGCTGTGTTTCGATTGGTTACAAGACACATGAGAACCAATTACTTTTGGTGTCACTGACAGGTTTGGAAAGACCTGAGAGTGTGTAAATGAAAAGGAAACCAAATTAACCTAATTGGATCCCTTCAGTTAAATACACATACAATTTAGTATGCATGAAATGACGTTGTGGCGGATAGACTTCCACTGAACTGTGTGCTGTGATCCTGGACACTTCGTGTCGTCTTAGAGGAATAGTTCACACAAAAATTAAAATGTGCTCAATTTACTCACCTTCAGGCCATCTGAGATGTAGATGAGTTGGTTTCTTCATCAGATTTGGAGAAATGTAGCATTGCATCAGTGTCTCAGCAATGGATGCTCTGCAGTGAATGGGTGCCGTTGTGTCGTCTTAGAGGAATAGTTCACACAAAAATTAAAATGTGCTCAATTTACTCACCTTCAGGCCATCTGAGATGTAGATGAGTTGGTTTCTTCATCAGATTTGGAGAAATGTGTCATTGCAGCACTGTCTCAGCAATGGATGCTCTGCAGTGAATGGGTGCCGTCAGAATGAGAGTCCAAACAGCTGATAAAAGCATCACAATAATCCACAGCACTCCAGTCCATCAGTTAACATCTGGAGAAGACAAAAGCTGAGACAAATCCAGCATTAAGACGTTTTTAACTAAAATACGAGTCCATAATCCATAATAACGCTTCCTCCAGTGAGTCAGTGTTCTGGTGTGAATCAGGAGAGAAATCTGCACAGATCAAGCAGCGTTTAAACAGCTCTAAACAAATATGTGGCTGGATTTTGATGTGAGAGACAACAGCAGATGCACTCAATATCATAAATCATCAAAAGCAATGTCTGTGTTTCAGAACAGCCTTGCTTGTTTCAACACCTATCGTGGTGTAATCTTTCAGATCTTTCATGTCCTGTTCAGCATTAGAAACACGCACTCATGCCGTCCTGCTCAAAACAGACCTGTTGACGTGGGAAGTGAGCCTTATCCTCTTCCTCATTAGTGCATCATGGGGGATTTAGCAATTTCATTTGAGACTTTGGCCTCTGGCTAGCAGTGTTTAATTGTCCTGAGCGCTGTAAACCTGCAGCGGGGCATCGGGTCACGGCCGCAGGACAGCTTTAGAGTGTGTGCTGAAACCGCATTAGAATATGAGCAGGTTTGTTTGTCAGAGACACAGCAGGTACAGACGTGGGTGAGCGCCGTTTCTGTGTCTCTGTAGCCTTGATTCTCAACATATGTTTGCCCGCAAGAAGTGTGACCCAAACACATGCCACAAACTCTCATCTGTTTCAGAATATCACTGTGATGAATGATTATTGTGTGAATGAGAAAGTGCAACACAGATGCAGAAAGGGCTGCAGACAAAAGCAGAATGGATGGATGGATGAACCGATGGATAGATAAATGAATGGATACTTGGATGGATAGAAGCATGGATGATGGATGGATGATGGATGAATGATAAAAGGATAGATGAATAGTTTGATGATGAATGGATGGATAGATGGATGATGGATGGATGGATGATAAAAGGATAGATGAATAATTCAATGATGGATGGATGGATGAATGTCTGAATAGATGGATGGATGATAAAAGGATGGATGGATGATGGATGATGAATGGATGATAGATAGATGGATGATGGATGGATGATGGATGAAAGGCTAGATTCAACATTGATGATATAAATACATTTATGTATGTATGGATGGATTTTGCAGATTAGGGTGGAAGAATGCTTAATTTCCCAGAATTCATCATCTGAATTTCATGTAACTTAGTAAGTTGATTTTCCTGTTGTTCTCATTCCAGTTCAGCTTCCTGTGTGTTGTGTCTGATTCAGTTCAAGTTCTGAGTCATGATCTGAACTAGAGCAGAGCTGATTGTTGAGTTGAGAGTTGTTTTTCGTGTGTGCTGTGACCTGAGCCTCCTGTGAAGTATTACTTACGCTAAACGTCTCTTAATTACAGTCGTCTCTCTGACCCGCGGGAACAGAACCGAGCAAACAGAGCTGGATAGAGTTGCGTTTCTCAGTCCTGCAGCTGTTCTGAAACTCTCACAGCTCGCTGTGCTCTCTCGGGTCCTTTGATGTTCTCAGGCTTTGTACAGGAGCGTTGAATCACTTACACTAAAGTCAAACCCGATCCTCCGGAATAACAGACTGGAGCAGAGAGTTTACTGTAGCGCTCTGATCTCTGAACCACTTCCTGTAATTGTGTCAGTCGGTCTCACCAATCCTGGTTCTTCATCCCAAAAGAAAGTATATATATATATCTATACAGTAGTTTCACTATTTATTTATTTATTTATTTTTAGGATTTAAGATTTTTTTAAATATATATATTTTCATGACGTTTCCTCCCAAAACATTGAAAAATAAAAAAACATTGTCGTTACTTTAATGTGTAAAAAATATATTAAAATTAAACATATTTTAAAAATGTGTTTATACATCAAGATAGTATTGCTGGTTTTTATTCATGCTGAGGTTATGCTGACCAGAGTTTCCTGAATGTAATAGAATTGACAGAATAATTAATGAATAAAAAATAAAGAATTGAACTAACTGAATTAAAATGAGGTAACATTTTTATTGTACTTTTTTATTGTATGATGTAATGAACGTTTTATATGTATATCATTTATGAATTTACTTTGTTATATGAATTATACATATTATATTACATAAACATAATTGTGCTGTCAAATTAATCGCATCCATAAATATATGTTATTTTAGTAGTAATTATATACTATTATATATTGCTTAATATTTTGAATGAGCTATTATTCGTAAATTAGTACTTCGAATGATGTATTTCTAATTTTCACTTAAGTTTATGTTTAGGTTTTTCATCTAATATTTAGATTTGATCTAATTATCTAATAGTTTTGTTATTTTAATTATTCAGTTTATTTCAGTGTTATTTCAGAATTAATTGTATTCTATTATATATTTCGTAATATTTTGAATTAGCTTTTATGTTCCTATTTTGTTTTAATGTTAGTAATTTTATATTTTTGCCATTTTTATTACTTAAATATTAGGAAAACATTTCTATACAGCTTTGATTGGTGTTTATTTCAATTTTAGTAATTTTAGTAAAACTCAACTTTACTTTATTATAAAGTTTTTATGTCATTTTTATAGTTTTATGTTTTATTTTGTATTTTATATATTTTATTTAAGAATGATTTCAATTTCCAAAAACCATTTATAACAGGTTTATTTTTTCATTAACAATAGCAACTCTGGTTTATTTATCGACTGACGGGTTTTGTGTTTATCTTTTCTGCATCTTCACAGTTCATCGCAGCCAATGATAAACTGTGGTTCTGGCTGGAGGTGAATTCAGTGGTGGATTTCTTCACCGTCCCGCCCGTGTTTGTGTCCGTGTATCTGAACAGGAGCTGGCTGGGTAAAGCACTCTCCCATTACTGACACTTTACCTTTAATACCTGATTATTTCATCAGATTATGTCAGAAATGTAATACCCACAGGCAGATATTATTAGATAAAGGTCTGCAGCGCCACCTGCTGGACATTAAACGCATTAGCCTTAATCTGTCAGTAAACACAATCTGTAACACAATCCATTGCAGCAAATCCGTTTATTCAGCAGCTCGCTGGGATTCGTGTGTGTGTCCAGAACATATTCATCCTGGTTCGGAGTGTGTTTACGGCAGTTTAAAAGGTTACAAGTAATTCCGTCCCTTGTTAAACATCAAAGACAAGACTAGTTTCTTGTTGCCGGCAGCTGTAGAATGGTTGCTTAGCGACCGCATCGTAACATTCTAAACACCGTTCAAAAACTGTGACATTGTATCGGTGAGTTCTGCACATGCAAACCCACTCAGATGATCTTCAGAAGATGCTGGAACCTCCTAATCCGTGTTTCTTGGCACATCAGACATCTGTAGTTTGAATAATTGATGACTGTAGAATCGCTCTGGCTCTGGATCTGCTGGCGATGTTAAACAGGCTTTCTGTCGGCCTCCGTGTGCGTCCCAGGACGATTCCTAAAGGAGCTTATACTGTAATATCCTGATGAAAAGGGTTTGCTCTAAGCTTTCACTACATGCTTACATGATCACAACTGGGATGCAGTTTTTTCCGGTGGGCTTCGGTGCATTTCGACCACCTCTCTTCTCAGAGTGAGACGGAGCTTCTTTCCTGCCGATTCGACGCTGTAAATTGGGAGCATTTTTATCAGAGTCGTCGTCATGATCCCGACTAAGATGTTGGTGTACCGGAGCCCAGACGGGGCCACGCGCACCGAGGCCCTGCTGAACACACGCAGACGCAAGAAGTCCTGCGGCGAGCTCTTTCACAACGGCTACCGTGTGAAGATGCTCCACGCGCCCGTCTGTGAGAAAGAGGAGCGTGACGACTCTCAGCACACGCTCTCCTCGTGTTTCCATGCCGTCTCGTACTGGGGTAAGAACTGATGCTGGAATCCGCACGGATTGATGGATGTTTCCCGACCGTTCGTCCAAGAACAAGGAGGCAGCATTAAGCAGCTTTACAGAGGTTTCCTCTGGTGTTTGGAGAAAGTTGCTTAGTTTTCATTTGGCAGTGATTCTTGAGACATGGGACAAAACAAAACGCTAAAAATAACATTTCCACTTTGAAAATAATCAGAGATTAATTTAGTCCCATTGCAATAAATTCAATACGACATTTGTCAATATTTGTAATAATTTAATTTCTGATACAGAATCTATGAACATGTTTAATAAAATAATCTAAATAATAATAAAAAAATATTATTATTATTACTAATAATTAATGTAAAATAATTAATTGTTGCATTCATTTCTTCCATTTTTGTGACCTTTTGTCCCAGATCTCAAGAACCAGTTTTATTTTAAGCTGATGTGTGTTTAATCATAGCTTATGTGCTTATCTTCGGAAGACTCTGAACATCATTTTAACCTTTTAATCATTCGTTAAGGTCATTCAAAGTCAGTATTCCACTTGAAATGCATAAAAACAAGCCACAAGCTAAGGAGCAAAGGGAGATCCCTTTTCTCATGTGCATGCATTTGTTGTGCTTCAAGCGAAAGTCAAGTGCATTACATTATGGGATGCAATATTACATGCAGTAGGCTTTGTTGTTGTATATTGCACATGTTGGCAGGTGTTTCATGCACACTGTGTCTAATATGCATACTATAGTCTGTCCTGCAGAAATAATGCAAGCAGTACTATTGAGAACACCGTTTAGTGTCTGTCTTTTTCTGGAAAGTGGACTGTACGATGTTGAGCAATGAAAAATCAATGATTGAATGTGAATGAGTAGATCGCTCTGCTGTATGATGATATTTGTGTGAATCTGTCATGCATTTGTGTGTGTATGTGTGTGTGTGTGTTCATAATAAGCAAGGTCACCTCATTGTAGTCACATGTTTTTCTCTCTGAGGTTTTTTTTTTTTTTTTGTGGTAAAGCTTCTGAAACCAGCACTCAAATTTAGGCCTTTACGTCATGAGTGTTGAGCCGACTGTCTGTCGAGAGACAAATAAACTCCATCCAGATGTGTTCAGTCCAGTGCTGCGGCTCTCATCTTTTGGCACTTTCAAAGACTGATATTTGAATATTTCCTGCAATATTTTGAGGTTTTTATTTTTTGTAGCTGCGGTTAGTTTGTATTGTTAGCTGTGTTTTTACGGGCTGATGAAATCAGTGTCATTGTTAACCATGGACGAACACTTCAAAGGTACGAGCTGAACTCGATTCTCTGTGTTTTAATGTGTGTTATGGTGTTCTGCGTCTCGATGTTGTTTCATGAGAGTCTTAAGTGTGTTTCTTACTTGCTTCTGCTCTTTCACGCAGGATTGAGGTTCTTAAGAGCCTTGAGGCTGATCCAGTTTTCAGAAATATTACAGTTTTTAAATATCTTAAAAACAAGGTAAGAATGCCTTTATGTGTGGCATGTGATTTCTGCACTCGTGTCAAAAAAGTTGTGTATAATTCTTCACCTGCATGTTCTTTTGCGTTATCCTTGATCTTAAATAAAAATCATGCTTTTTTATAAATCTGATAACATTATATCATCTAGGGACACTTGCATTTGATATATTGTGCTTTGTACTTTAGAGTAGTTATTTTAAAGTGTGTACTCACCGATTATGTTTTTTTTTCCAAAACATGATTTTACAGAATAAAAAGTATGTTCATCAATTGACAACTAGTTTAACTGCAATTTAGTCTTTTATATTATATTATACACTCAAAAAAATCTGTATAAATAGGATATAAAGTACTGTATTAATATGAATACATTTACTAAAATATCTTTAAAAATGTCTTGGAAAATTACCAGTACATTCTCCTTTTTCTATTGATTCTTTTTTTTAAATGGTATAATTAATATTATTATTAAATTTAGTTATAGCCAGTATTTTGTTTCTGCCTGTGGTGCTTGAATATCTTTGACATTGTTCTCAGAAATCTGTCCGTCTCCCTGCAGCTTAGATCTAAAGCTTTAGCGCAGATGTCCAGGAGAGCTTATTGTGCAACAGAATGAATAATCTCAGTGCAATTCATTCAAATGGAGAGGTGAAATCTACTGAATAAACTGTGCCAAAACAATCTGAAATGATTTTTGGACTAAAAATGGCCAGTATTATACAAAGAACCTTTAGTCATCAGAGTTATTTCTGTTCTTTTGAAACATTTTTGTTTGTATGAGGTATGCAATATTAGTTCAAAAATGTTGATTCATGTGAGTATCAGTTGTGAGTTGATGTGAGTATTTCTAAAATTTGTTTTCATAGCAACTCCATAAAGTTGGTGAATTTGTGCTCAATCTTTATAAGCACATGGCTGACGGCAGCGGGCTTCATACATTTGGTAAGTCAATCGCATCAGGAATGAACTGGATGGTGAAAAGCTACATTTTGATGAAAGATCACGAAAACATACTTTTTCTTCTTTAGAATAATGTCCACTAATGAATCATTCACAATAACACAAAAACATGTATCGAGAAAGAGGAACAGTTCACCAAAAATAAAAATGAAAGATTGTTTCTTCATCAGGTTTGTAGAAATGTAGCATTGCATCAGTGTCTCAGCAATGGATGCTCTGCAGTGAATGGGTGCCGTCAGAAAGAGAGTCCAAACAGCTGATAAAAACATCACAATAATCCACAGCACTCCAGTCCATCAGTTAACGTCTGGAGAAGACAAAAGCTGA
The DNA here is from genome assembly GCF_001515645.1 of Sinocyclocheilus grahami. Taxonomy (NCBI): domain Eukaryota; kingdom Metazoa; phylum Chordata; class Actinopteri; order Cypriniformes; family Cyprinidae; genus Sinocyclocheilus; species Sinocyclocheilus grahami. The sequence continues at coordinate 896,129 of NW_015505377.1, forward strand.
AACAAATCCAGCATTAAGATGTTTTAACTAAAATACATAATCCATAATATCGCTTCCTCCAGTGAAAAAGTGCATCTGCTGTTGTCTCTCACATCAAAATCCAGCCACATATGTGTTTAGAGCTGTTTAAACGCTGCTTGATCTGTGCTGATTTCTCTCCTGATTCACACCAGTACACTTTTTCACTGGAGGAAGCGTTATTATGGATTATAGACTCGTATGAGTGTGAGTGCTGTGGATTAATTGTGGATTATTGTGATGTTTTTATCAGCTGTTTGGACTCTCAATCTGACGGCACCCATTCACTGCAGAGCACAGTGATGCAATGCTACATTTCTCCAAATCTGATGAAGAAACAAACTCATCTACTTTTTTGGTGGTCTGAGAGTGCGCACATTTCATTTTGGGGTGAACTATTCCTTAGGATGAGTTTTGCTTTCATGTTGACAAAGTAAAGCTTAAGTAGAAATACTGAGCCTGTTGGTGTGTTTTCAGGTGGAAAACTCAGGGGATCCTTGGGAAAACTTCCAAAATTCCCAACCGCTTTCCTACTGGGAGTGTGTGTACTTACTCATGGTAACCATGTCCACAGTGGGTTATGGAGATGTTTGTGCTAAAACAACCCTCGGACGCCTTTTCATGGTCTTCTTCATTCTCGGAGGATTGGTAAAAAGCCTAAATAAATAGAAGCAATCCCATAATAATTCACCCACAGCCTGCATTTCTGCCTCCAATTATCAGGTCCCTAATCATTGTATCCTTGACAACCAGAGCTGGAAAACGAACCCTTCATTTGGCTACAATCCCATCCAAACGTTCCCAGCTTCTGCTCGTCATGATGGAAAGATCTTCATGTGTTTCTGCTTGTACTGCATTGCGTGTTTTGGTTCTTAAGCAATTTATTTAAGTATTTCTATATTTCATATGCTATATTTGTTGATTTCATGTGATTTCAAGTGGAACCATCATTAGGGAGTACAAAGTTATTCTGTTTGTAGAAATCATGACTGACTGCGGTTTTAGATGACCCGACCCAATTTACCCCACCCCAACTCCAACAAACTCTATGAAGGGTTGAGATATGAGATACACTCCGTCACGATGCCAGCATACATCATACATACATGACTGTCTCAAATTAAAGTGGTATTTAAAGAAATATATTGTTAAAATAATTGTAGAAATAAATACAAATATTTATAGAAATTAATATGAAAAAATTCTAATATTTTGTAAATATTAAAACTAACATTAGATAGAAAGTTTGTAAAGACAGATATATTTTGGTATTAATTGTAGTATGTATTGCAAAGCTTTTATAAAAACATTAAGGACACATTAGTGCACAGATCTTTACATTTTTTCATTTCTTTTCAATCTTTATTTAATTTATTATTTAATAATTAATTTTATATTTACATTTGAATTACTATTAATAATTTATATACATTTTATACAATAAATATAATTATATTCATTTCCAAAATTATTTTTTAAATTGTAAAGATATTAAAATTAACGTTTTATTATCAATAAAGTTTGTAAAGATAAATAGATTTTGCTATTAATTGTATACAATTATTTTATGTGGAATTATTTTTTAGAAAAGCGTTATATGTTACGTATATATATATATAAAAATTCTACATAAAATAAATTAAGGACACATTAGTGCACAGATTCTTCCAATTTGCCATATTTATGATTCATTTATTCATTTTAATACCAACAAAAGTGTTAATGAAAGACAATTCACTGCTTATCTGAAAGTTTTTAATGACCAGCTTATTGCCATGCTTGTTTTCATATAAATAAAATAATAAATTATTAATATTAAAATATTATTTCATAAAAAATATTATGAATTATTAAAATAGAATTATATAAATATATTTAAACAATTATAGTCGTATTAATAAAATATTATCATTTGTAAATATATTACAATTAATGTTCATCATTTTTCATAAAGTTTGTAATGAAATATATTTTGCTGTTAATTGTAGTATGTATTGTAATGCTTGAGATCTGAGGCAGTTTTATGAACTCCTGTAATAATGCAAATGATGTAAAAGGTACAGTGCAGCAGTGTTACAGGTGACAGTCGTGCTCATATCAGCCCGGCGTAAGAGTTTGTTTGGACTAAACATGGCTCTTGAGGTTTCCTCCTTTACTTCACCGTTTTCCCTCTTAAACGGCAGATCGAATCTCATCTGTGGCTTTTCTTCTCTTCAACACCGATATCCCTTCAAACAGGGATATTTGTCAAACAGAATGCTTTTACTTTTATCCTAAAAGCTTCCAGCCTCTAAATTCTGGGCAATGCATGTACACAAGCATTCTGACGCTCACTGTCTGCATTTGAAAGCTCCAGTATTTAACACTTAAAGGGATAGTGTGTGCAGAAATGATCGTTCTGTCATCGTTTGCTCAGCCTCGTGTCGTTTCTTTCTTCGGTGGAACTCGAAAGGTCTACTTTTCCATATAATGAAAGCGAATGGGGACCAAAGTTACAGTTCATATGACTTATTCTTCAGACAAGCGATCATATGACTTCAGAAGTCACATTTATTTCTATAGCACTTTATACGGTACAGAAATTAATTGTATACAATTATTTTATGTGGAATTATTTTTTAGAAAAGCGTTACATATATGTAACGCTTATATATATATATATATATATATAAAAATTCTACATAAAATAAATTAAGGACACATTAGTGCACAGATTCTTCCAATTTGCCATATTTATGATTCATTTGGTCAGTGTAATACCAACAAAAGTGTTAATGAAAGACAATTCACTGCTTATCTGAAAGTTTTTAATGACCAGCTTATTGCCATGCTTGTTTTCATATAAATAAAATAATAAATTATTAATATTAAAATATTATTTCATAAAAAATATTATGAATTATTAAAATAGAATTATATAAATATATTTAAACAATTATAGTCGTATTAATAAAATATTATCATTTGTAAATATATTACAATTAATGTTCATCATTTTTCATAAAGTTTGTAATGAAATATATTTTGCTGTTAATTGTAGTATGTATTGTAATGCTTGAGATCTGAGGCAGTTTTATGAACTCCTGTAATAATGTAAATGATGTAAAAGGTACAGTGCAGCAGTGTTACAGGTGACAGTCGTGCTCATATCAGCCCGGCGTAAGAGTTTGTTTGGACTAAACATGGCTCTTGAGGTTTCCTCCTTTACTTCACCGTTTTCCCTCTTAAACGGCAGATCGAATCTCATCTGTGGCTTTTCTTCTCTTCAACACCGATATCCCTTCAAACAGGGATATTTGTCAAACAGAATGCTTTTACTTTTATCCTAAAAGCTTCCAGCCTCTAAATTCTGGGCAATGCATGTACACAAGCATTCTGACGCTCACTGTCTGCATTTGAAAGCTCCAGTATTTAACACTTAAAGGGATAGTGTGTGCAGAAATGATCGTTCTGTCATCGTTTGCTCAGCCTCGTGTCGTTTCTTTCTTCGGTGGAACTCGAAAGGTCTACTTTTCCATATAATGAAAGCGAATGGGGACCAAAGTTACAGTTCATATGACTTATTCTTCAGACAAGCGATCATATGACTTCAGAAGTCACATTTATTTCTATAGCACTTTATACGGTACAGAAAATAAATAAATAAATAATAAAACAGAAAAATATGAGAATCAGTGATACAAACTTCAATTAAGAGACAAAAAGAGAAAATAGTGTTGTTGTTCGGTTCAAATCAGTTCACTGCTGATTCAGTTCAGTTGAGTATTAACAGATTTCATGATTCGATTCGATGTGATTTGATTCAAAGCTTGCGATTCAATTCAATTTTGATCTTGATTCAATTCGATTCGATAGTGTAAAAAATCTCTCTCAACTAATCCTGTACACTATTCAATAGTAAGGTGATTTATAAACACATTTAAATATAATTAAAATGAAATTAAATAGTAATAATTAGTTCATTATGAATAGTTGTATTTAAATAATTATAATTAAATATTAAATATAATAAAAAATGTTTTATTGATATAATTATATGTTTCTACTCCAGTTTGTTGTTGAAATATAAACATTTAAACGTGTATGTCATTTTGGAATTAATTGTAGTATTTATCGCAATGCTTTTATTAAACATTTTCTACATTAAAAAAATTAAGGACACATTAATGCACACAGCATTTCAGTTTGTCCCTTTTATAATGATTAATTTTGTCAATGTAATACAAACAAAAACTGTATTTCTGAAAAACAATTCACTGCTTATCTGAGCGTTGTAAGACCGACTTATTGCCCTAAGGATTTATTTTCATATAACTAAAGAAATAAAATATTAATGTTGATACATTATTTTCATATTAATATTACATTTATATACAAATATAATTATTTAAATATATACAAATAAGAATATCCATTAATATGAGTAAAATGACTTGTATACAATACTTTATAAATAAAAATGAACATTAATTTTAATATGAATAATTTACAGTAATATTTTTATAAAACATAAAAAACACATTAGTGCACAGATCATTTCAATTCGCCACATGTATATTGATAAATCTGATTGGTGTAATACTAAAATAAATACATAACAGCTGTAAGTGTTTTTGAAATACAATTCACTGCTTATCTGAATGTTTTAAGATTAACTTATTATCCTTAAATTAATTAATACAATATTCATATATTATTTCAATATTAATTCTTCATATTGATTTTATATAAAATATAAATTATTTTTTTATATAAATGTAAATTTTTTATATTTAATTTTTTATTAACTGTTACATATACAGCCCTAATTCCGTTTAATAATGTCTAAGTTCATCAGTTATGAAAGCAAGCTCAATTCAGTTCAAGTTCTGGCTCGGCATTGTTTTTGTACATGCATCTTTTTTCACAGAAGAAAGTCAGTCATAGGGGTTTGTAATGACACGAGGGTGAGCAAACGAGGACTGAACTCTGATTTCGGCTGAACTATCGCTTCAAGGCTCTTATTTCTGATATGAAACCTCTCTTCTACTGAGGGTAGAAGCATTGGCAGACTTCTATTGTCCTGTGTCTCCTGTCTCCTCCTCCAGGCCATGTTTGCCAGCTACGTTCCTGAAATCATAGAGTTAATAGGAAACCGCAAGAAATATGGTGGTTCCTATAGTGCAGTAAATGGGAGAAAGTAAGTACCGCGGGTTGGGCTGCGCTCGCTCAGTGCGCTCGGCCCGTCTGCATGCCCGTCTCTCTCTCTGTCCCATGCATGTAGGCAATGTTTGCTCGCTACGTGCCAGAAATCGCTGCTCTCATCCTTAATCGGAAGAAATATGGAGGAAGTTATAACTCGACCCGAGGAAGAAAGTAAGTCAAAGGATCGAAGGCGCCGAACCTCTAATGAAAAGGTTCTTATTTTCCGCAGGGTCTGGCGTGGATGAGCGCGGACTCTGACCTCACAGGAAGTCGCTGCAGTGCTTCCTGTGACGTCAGAGGTGCTCCTCCACAGAAGTCGTATTATTATGAGGGTCTGGGGTCAAATGGCACAAGTCATCTCATTGCTTGTGGCGGCGTCGTGTGAGTCGCTCATCGCTTGCTGATTCGTGCTACTTGTGACACTGGGCTTCTGCGTGTGCGTGTTTTTATCGCTCAGCTGTACTTTGTACAGTTCAAAAGGTTTTATTTTTGGAAAGAAATGAGTTCTTTCATTCGGCAAGGACACATTACATTGATCAAAAGTGACAGTAAAGTCATTTATAATGTTCGAATAAATGCTGATCTTTTGAACTTTCTATTCATCTGTGAATCCTGAAAAATGAAGTGTATCACGGTTTCCACAAAAATATTGTGCAGCACAACTGTTTTCAACATTGATGATAATCAGAAATGTTTCTCGAGCAGCAAATCAGCATATTATACTGATTTCTGAAGATCATGTGACACTGAAGACTGGAGGAATGATGCTGAAAATACAGCTGCACATCACAGAAATACATTACAGTTTAACAGATATTCACATAGAAAACAGCTGTTTTAAATTGTAATAATATTTCCCAATTTTTACTGCATCTTTGATCAAATAAATGCAGCCTTGCAGATAAAAAAAAACTCAAAAGCAAAAAACTGTACCCACCCCAATCTTTTGATTATGTATATGTTTTGATTGAGCCTTTTCAAACTTTCAGGTGTACTTAAACTCTTTTTAAAAAACACTAATATAAGCCATTTTATGAGGTGTCGCACATTTTTCATAGTATATGTACAATCACAAAATTCAACTACACGTCACTGTACTGTTTTGTGTGTCAACTTATTTTAATGCTAGCTACAACAGTGTACACATCATATATGAAATATATGCTTGCATTAGTTTATAATTAATCATCAGCAGTCATTTTAATGTTCTATCCTTTTCAGACCGTCAGCTCATTGCTCAGATGCTTTGACTTTAAAGTCCCCATGAAATCAAGATTGTTTTTTTGTTGTTTAGTCTGTAGCTCAACTACAGTATATACTCATTTTAGCAGATAAAAGTATTTCAAATGTATCTTATGAGATTATCGTTATGGCTTCGGATTTTATTCAGATTTTTAGCTCATTAAATGTTGATTAATGTCTGAGTAGTGATTTTATGGGGTCTTTAACTCTAAGTGGCACTGCATTGCTGTTACTGCTTTAAACTCATTCGTTGTTGTTGTTTTAAGTGAACTTAAGACAAGGTTTGTTGTTGTTTCAGTATAAATCCAGTTCCTCCAGAGAAAACCCACCCAGACTCCCTTCAAACTAGCACATGCTCAGGGTTCATTTCACATGATTTCAGTCTGATTTTGTATGCTTTTAAGGCTAAATGTTGTGTTAAACGTGTGATCTGGGTGGTTTTCTCACTTGTTGATCAGCTGTGATGTTTTCTGATGAATACTCACCCGTTGCGTTTCTCAGGCATATAGTCGTCTGCGGTCACATCACGCTGGAGAGCGTCTCCAACTTCCTCAAAGACTTCCTACACAAGGACAGGGATGATGTCAATGTAGAAATAGTTTTTCTCCATAAGTAAGTACAATGTTGAAATTGAATGGAGGTTTCATCCGCACAAAAGACGTTTTGAAGAACGCTCCTGCTGCTCTGTTTTGTGGGATGAACGTCATGGTCTCACAGTGCCATTGTGTGTGTGTGTGTGTGTGTGTTTTCAGTATTTCCCCTAATCTTGAGCTGGAAGCCTTATTCAAGAGACACTTCACGCAGGTGGAGTTTTACCAGGGATCCGTCCTCAACCCTCACGATCTCGCTCGAGTCAAGGTACAGGTCTAATCTACTGTCGGCAGGCTAAAAACCGAAAAGTTGCTTTGACAAATTAGTGGGAAAAAACATGTAGAAGTGTGTAGTGAAATGTCAGAAATGTATATGATCATAAAAAAAATCATGGCAAATTCTACTGAAAAGAATCTACTGTTTTCTAGTTATGCTCTGTAAAATATTTAATCATTGTGTAGAGCAGGGTTATTATAGTAATCTAAAACCATTAAACATGTTTTCATTGCTTGAAATAAAATATACAAAAATGTGTTTTATTCCAGCTATTTGCCAAGGCAATGTTTATCATTTTTGTTTAGTTTTACTTGAAGAACTAAAACTAAATAAACTAAAGCAAAGAAAAATAACAAAAAAACATTAGACGTGTTTAAAGAAAACAAAAACAAATAAAAATGACAAACACACACAGCAGAATTACTTAAACTTTAATGAAAGTTAAGATGAAAACAAAATGTAAAAATTATATCTCATTCATAAAATTAACAAAAACTATAATAGTATATTAATGATACTAAAATAACAGTTAAACATTAAAAATAAATAAAAATAACAAAACAAAAAAATGCAAAATTAAAATTGAAGTGAATACAGAAAATATAAAAATATTTAATTTGAAACAGAATAAAAAAAAAAAAAGTTATCATAGTTTATCCAGGATCCTAAAAGAACTTTTTTGTGTGCCATAAGTCTTTTTAACTGGTTCACTAATTGGTCTGAATGATTTGCTAGCAATTTGACTGGTGTGGAAAATTTGTATGGCGTAATAAACAACTGAGTTCAGTGCACAAAAATATGGGAACCCTGCAAAAAGTGATTTTTTAATTTATTTTTGGCCCATTTATTTACATCCTGTAAAGCTTAATCACGTTTTAAATTAGATCTGTTGTTTAAACCCATTTTTCTAGATTGAGTCTGCCGATGCCTGTCTGATCTTAGCCAATAAATATTGTGCAGATCCTGATGCTGAAGATGCATCCAATATCATGAGGTGAGACAGGAGCCCCCCCCCCCCCCCCCCCAAAAAAAAAACCAAAATACTAAATAAGAATTTGTGCATTATACTCAAAAAAACTACTTTTGATGTGTTTTTTTCTAGGGTGATATCCATTAAAAACTACCATCCAAAGATCCGAATCATTACACAGATGCTGCAGTACCACAATAAGGTGAGCGTTTCCATGCCATTACAAGTTTATAGCCAGAATGTTGTTTTTCATGACCATTTTCCCTTTTCATGATCTTTAGAATTAAAGGGTTAGTTCACCCAAAAATGAAAATTCTGTCATTAATTACTCACCCTCATGTCGTTCCAAACCCATAAGTCCTTCGTTCATCTTCAGAACACAAATTAAGATATTTTTGATGGAATCTGAGAGCTCTCTGACTCCGCGTAGACAGCAAGGGGCCTTCCACCATCAACGCACAGAAACGTAGCAAGGAGATCTGTAAAACATTCCATGTGACTTCAGGGGTTCAACCGTAATATTACGAAAAAGCAACTTTTGATGTGTGTTTTTCTAGGGTGATATCCATTAAAAACTACCATCCAAAGATCCGAATCATTACACAGATGCTGCAGTACCACAATAAGGTGAGAGTTTCCATGCCATTATAAGTTTATTGTACCGAAAACAGCCAGAATGTTGTTTTTCATGACCATTTTCCCTTTTCATGATCTTTAGAATTAAAGGGATAGTTCACCCAAAAATGAAGATTCTGTCATTAATTACTCACCCTTGTGTCGTTCCAAACCCATAAGACCTTCGTTCATCTTCAGAACACAAATTAAGATATTTTTGATGGAATCTGAGAGCTCTCTGACCCTGCGTAGACAGCAAGGGTCCTTCCACCATCAACGCACAGAAACATAGCAAGGAGATCTGTAAAATAGTCCATGTGACTTCAGGGGTTCAACCGTAATATTACGAAGCTACGAGAATACTTTTTATGCGCAAAGTAAACAATAATAACATAATTTATTCAACAATTATTGTCTCCGATTTACCGTCTTCCGACTTTTTGGAGAGTACCCCAGAACGAAATGGAAATGATTACGTTGATTACATTCTGGGGTACTCTCCAAAATTCAAACTAAGAATCACAAGCTGTTTGGTATCGATAAATGTTCTGGATGAACTAAAGAGGGAATTCTGAGTTGTCACGTTGTACTTCAAAATCTTGTTTCAAACAGTTAGGAGGCCTTTAATGCATGCACTTTCTGTCCTCGTCTTCTCCAGGCTCATCTTCTCAACATCCCGAGCTGGAACTGGAAGGAGGGCGATGACGCCATCTGCCTCGCCGAGCTGAAGCTGGGCTTCATCGCTCAGAGCTGCCTGGCACAGGGTCTGTCCACCATGCTGGCTAACCTCTTCTCCATGAGGTCCTACATCAAGGTCAGTTCTCATCCTGGAGCAAACGGTGTCACCGTTTGAAACCTGAGCTTGAAACTCATAACTTACTTCTGTTTAGATTGAAGAAGACACATGGCAGAAGTATTATTTAGAGGGAGTAGCCAATGAAATGTACACGGAGTATCTGTCCAGTGCCTTCGTGGGTTTGTCTTTCCCCACCATTTGTGAGTAAGTATGATGAGTGCGGTTACTTTGACCATTTTATAGTTCTCATCCTGGAGCAAACGGTGTCACCGTTTGAAACCTGAGCTTGAAACTCACAACTTACTTCTGTTTAGATTGAAGAAGACACATGGCAGAAGTATTATTTAGAGGGAGTAGCCAATGAAATGTACACGGAGTATCTGTCCAGTGCCTTCGTGGGTTTGTCTTTCCCCAGCATTTGTGAGTAAGTATGATGAGTGCGGTTACTTTGACCATTTTACTTATGTTTGTATGATAGTCTTTGGGCCTAATTCATGAAACACGAGCAGAACGAATTTTTGTGTAAGCTGTTCTGACGTAAACTTTCGAATTCATGAAAATGTTCGTATTTTCAAAATGTTTGTTTGTACGAAAGAAATGTACACCTGCACCTTACCAGGTGTAAATGGTGCATAAAACGTTCTGTGTTCTTTTTGGCAAACTGATGTCACTGAATTTTGATGCACTGCCATAATAATTACATGTTGATGATAACTGTACAGTTGATAACTGTAAAACGCAGCGCTTTTTACCCAGCCGTAAATAGAGCGGCCCTACGACCAACCATCCTGCTTGTACAACAACTGCCTACAACAATGAAGAATTTAATATTACTGGTTACTGCTTTTTTATATTTAGTAAAATTCTTAAAAATGAGATATTAGTAATAAGTTGTCGCCGTGGATATTACAAATCATAAGCAACTTAAAACTTTTGACAGGTTTTCTAATTTCTTGATTATCCGAATACGTTTCTGGATATTTTGGCTGTAAAGTTGCAAGTGTAAGCAGATATAAATGAGATAAATAAATAAGGAAACAAATGTGAATTTTGCTCATCTAGTATGTGTAGTTTAGTTTTAATTGATCTTTTGTTTCTCTGTAGACTGTGCTATGTGAAGCTGAAACTCCTGCTGATCGCGATCGAGTATAAATCAGACCAGAGAGAAAGCAGGTCAGTCTGATCTTCATTAAAAACATTCACAGTCCTAAAAGATCCAGATCCAGTGACAGCAATATATATTTCTTTAATTAGCATGCTCTCGACTCAAATGCAGTGTTATTTTAGTATCATTGATGCACTATTATAGTTTTTGTTAGCATTTTAAATTAGATTGTATGTTTGTTGTTTTAATTTTAATTTTAGTTAAATTTGTTGTGATTTTGTTGTGCATTTTTGTCTTGCACGTTATTTTTTTAAATGTCTATATAATTTTTATTTTATTTGTTATAATTTTATTTTTTGTTGTTATTTTAGTGCATTAAATTAAACAAAACGAAAATGAGAAATATGTAAAGTATGACTAAAAGTTTTAAAAACATTTTTTATTTTATTTCCGTTGTTTGTTATTTCAGAAACTTTGTCAGACTAGTATTTGCCATCTAAAAAGTTTTTTTATTATTATTTATTTTACTTCAGTAAATGTTCGTTTTATTTCAAGTAACAAAAATGTTTTTTATGGTTTTAGTTTGAGTGTTAATTAACGATAATAACCCTGCTGAAATGATTAGCGTGCTCTTTATCCTGCATTTAGGGGCTTGTCTGACTTCGCTGCTGTTTGTGTTTGTTTCACACAGGGGTGGAAAATGGTATGAAATTATAAGGTTTCATTTGGTGTGGTCACGTCATACCAAATTCTCTTGAAAATTTACTTGCCATATTTCCCTGAAACGTTTCTGAATGTTTTAGGGTCTTTATGCGCTTGGTTAAAAGTCAAGACAATATTGTAAATGGCTTTTAGTCAAGGCAGCAAATTATATGTGTAGATTTTCAAGGGATACTGTCGTTCAGTTTCTGTACTTCTGTTCGAGCTGTGTGTGTAAACTGTAATGTGGCACTGAAAACAGTGGTGACGTATCTGCCACTGCCCTTCTGAACATGTTTAATGCTTTTACTGTCAACAAATCTGTTCTTTTCTGTAGTGACACAATTATGAAATTAAGCATGCTGAACGTTTTAGAGATAGTCCATGCAAAAATGATGCAAAAATGAAACGTCTGTGATCATTTACTCACTCTCATGTCATTCTAAACCTGTATGACTTTCTTCCGTGGAACATAAAAAGGAATGCATGTGACAGCATGTGACTGATCGTGATGCAGCTTGAAAAACTTAATCATGAATGAAATTTGAGATTTGCAGCAGAAGGGAAAATCAGTAAACTGCTTATTATACAAAACCATCGTATATTTAAGGCATTATGCTACAAATCTCCTTTAATGTTCCATGGAAGAAGAAAAGTCACGTGTCTCGAATGGCATGAGAGTGGAAATAATGACAGATATGCCATTTTTGGGTGAACTATTCCATGCTTGCATGTCTGTAAACCAAGTAAACTAATACTCTATGTTTGCATGCAAATGTCATCCTGAAATGTATAAAATAGATTATTTTAGTTCAGACATAACAATAACCAATCACAACAAACGGATACAAAGAGTAGTCTTATTAAATTAAATTAAAAAAATGTATTTTAGTAAATGCATGTCGTCATTAACATTCAAATGGAACGTTATGCTTCTTTTTGTATTCTGGGTGATTTTGACATTACTGTACAAAATCTTTATCTAATGTCTCTTTTGGGCCATTTTTTTTCTTCATTAGAATTTCTTCTTTCAATGATTGATAGTATACACAGATTTTGGTTAAGTTTTAAACGTGTTTTCACTTTGTGGCATGAGCTGTCCTGTCTTCATAAGTGCAGAAATGATAATTTAAAGGGAGGTTTTTCTGAAAACATTCTGTGGTTTGTGAGTGTTGTTTGTATTTTACAGCACGCTGATTAACCCGGGCAATCATGTGAAGATGCAGGAGGGAACACTGGGCTTCTTCATCGCCAGTGATGCCAAAGAGGTGAAGAGGTGAGGAGTTGATGTGTTTTTTTTTTTACATATCCAGCTATAGATTCATATGCTGTGCGAATGGTTTGAATAAGATTGCCTTTTTCCATTAGGGCACTTTTCTACTGTAAAGCTTGTCACGATGACATTACAGACCCAAAACGGATCAAGAAGTGCGGATGCAAACGGAGTAAGTTACCATGAGAATATTTATTAATAATTGTCTTACTTTCACTTTTTATTTTTATATGAATAATTTTTATATGTAGATTATTTTCTATATATAATCATATTTATAGGTAGATTTTATTAGGTTTATTAGATTTTATTAGGTGCATTTTATATCACTTTCATTTTACCAAATATGAAAATGTATTTTTTTGATTATAACATTTCTTAAAATATTTAATCAGGTAGACTCTGTTGTGGGATCAGGAATCATCAAACTGGATTTGTTGTGAGGTTTTTACATTGCACTTTACCAAAATTTTCCCCACAGCTGGAAAATAATGATTTAGATATAAATCTTTCATGTGTGGAGGAGTTTGTCAATGACGTCTCTACTGAGGCTGTTTTATCGATATGACTGCACTGCCTGGCCACATTATCAAACTTTTTGGATTTTACCTCCACCTGATACTTTTAAAATACATCAAAAACATTTAGTTAGTAATTTACACATTTCACATTTTCCCTTTTTCTCGCTGACCTGGATCTGTGATCATTTCCCCCACTCTCTGATAGTGTTGTATTGTGAGTAATGACTGTAGCCTGCTGCATGTGTGAATGTAAAACTACATCTTCCATCAACCCACTGTCCTCCACCGCATCATCAGCAGGAGACAGCTTGAATTTTTGCTGTTCTAACAAGCTCCTAACAGCACTTGGGCTTTTCTGAGAATTATTCTGTTTTGAGTTTAGATATCACCTCATATGTTTGTAATATTTAAGAATATAATTTTGTGTAATTTATGAGGTAAAATGTTGTGGTTTGCATAATTTAAGGGTTATAAAATGCTCTTTTATATTTTATATACCATGGCAGGACATGTTACAGTGAGCTCCTGATATCTTTTCTCATTCATCTCCATGCATTTACATGCTTTACTCGCATCTCTAAAATACAGTATTCCCAAGAATATAAAAAATAATTAAAACAGCATTGGAACCACTTGAACTGATGTCTTGTTGTTGAAAAATACAACAGATTTTACTCTGTAACAGAATTATATATTACTTGATAACAAACATGTTTTTCTGAAGGTGTTCCTCAGGGCTCTATACTTGGCCCGCTGTAGTTTCTGGATGTCCAGCTTCTGTTAGTGAAATAATGCTCCCATCCATTAATATGCTTCTCCTCCTCCTCTCCCCTCATCCGCCCCATGACCCCAGCCAAGAAGTCCGCCTACAAGAGAATGCATCTGGCATGTTGTGTAGCTTGCGGTGGGGCAGAACGTGGCTGCTTGTGCATGTCAGACAGTGTGGCTAGTAACATGGAGGTTCTGCACCGTGGCTTCCCCTTCTCTCCTGTGTCTCTGTATGATAACACGACCACTTTATGCTCCTGTAAGTGAACGCCTTCCCTGTGGCACCCATGCTGAGTGCCCGTGTATTCATCTGTGCCCGCTACCTGTGTATGTGCCATCTGGCTGGTGCAGTGCCATGTAATGGTGGCATCTGATGTGGTGAAGACTGCTGTAAGCCCATGGATGTATCTGTGTGGTAGACTTGGTCTCCTGCATGCTGTTTGTGTGAATTGTATTGATGCAGTTTAGTAGTTTAGTTTTGTAATTCATTGAATCGTCATTGTAATGTTTTATTTTACATTCGGCTATGTACTGTGGTCTTTATCTGAACATGTCCTTTAAGCGTAGTTTGTGCTGTGTTTTATGCTAATAATCTAGATGTTGGGTATGGTGACTGACATTACTAACACTTTTTAGGAAAATGGCTATACTGTATAGTAGAATTATACAGTGTATGTTGTAAATACACATAGTATATATGTCTTTTGTATTGGAGGTTTAGAGCGTAGATATGTAAAAGCTTATACCAGCCTAAGGTAATTAGCTGGTGTCCCAGCCTGGCCATGCTGGTTAGATTGGTCTAATTTGATGGTTTTGGGTCAGCTGATCAGGCTAGGAGACTAGTTAAGTTTTTGCGCTAACTGGGTAGTTGAAGATAGTCAGTTCTAGATTAAAAAAATAAGCTATTTATTTTCATTTTCTTTCTCACTGGTTGATAATTTCATTGCTTCATGTGTCTCACTTTGACTTCTTTTTGTATTTGCATTTTCTCAGCTAAAAGTAACTATAATGGATACATCAAATCAAGTAAGTCTTTTCCCCATTATTACTCATTTGTTTCTTAACCGTCTGCTGTTTCTTAGTCACTCTTCTCTTCATTCTCGTCATTCTTCTCTTCATGTCCTGCTCATCCAAATATTTTATGCGATTTGGTCTGATGTATATGTGCAAATTGAGATGCTGACTAGGTGTGGATTATATACAGTTGCCTCAAAAAAGTATTTGGACAACTAAGACATAAATAAATATGTAATTGCATCAGATAATATATCAAAGCAAGTGTCATTCAAAATATAGAGAAATAACTTTTTTTGCTCGTTGGTCATTAAGAATAATAAGTGGCTGTATGAAATCAGTTTACACAGGTTGTGTCCAAATACTTTTTGCAGTCTGAATGTCACTGTGTCTGAATTTAATACAGCTCTGCAGGCACCTGCTCTCATTCAGCACTAGATGGTGCAGCTGCACTGCAGTTCTGATAATGTGGAGCTGTAACTTTCATTTCTTTTAATTGTTTTCTAAACGTGTGAAGTTTTTTTTTCTTTTTCCTTTTTGAATATGTCAGCTAATGGTGCTGTCAGCAATTTCAGTTTAGGAATATTATCCATATAATATCACTACTACCTGACAGATATCACTGAAATAATTTCCTGAGAAATTGCACCTGGCTTGGTGACTGAGGATCAATAATAAATCAATAAGTAATTAAATATTCAAAAGTTATTTTTTAAATATATGTTGTAATAAAATCAGTATTCAGAGTCAGTATTTAAAAAAACATGCACATGTTTTAGAATTTCCATTATAAAAAGATTGTAAATAAAATATAAAATAATTAATTAAAAAAACAAAAACAAAAATATTATAATACATTTTCTATATGAACAGTATTGTATCAATCATATGTTAAGGACAGTAAAAATTGGGTGATTCTCTTCATTGCCTAATTATGAATGTTTCTTGTCTGACAGTAAACGATGAGCTCAGTCCAACATTCCAGCCCCAGAATCCCAAACCCGCCCTAATGCGAGCTCAGTGCACAGTGAGAGCATCTCCTGCTGTCCCCAGCGGCCGAGTGTCAGCGCCTTTAGTAAATAACCGTAAAGGCAGTCTGCTGTCTCCGGCTGCCTTATATCTGCACAGACTCAGTCTGGCCAGCTCTAGAGAGCTGTATCAGAGCAGCAGCACCCGCCTGCATCGGGCCTGTAGTCTGCCTGCTAAATACAGATATCATTCCAGCCACGGCTCCACCTCCACCATCGGCCCGCACACGCTCTGTAAGACTCGGCCTGGCTTTGTGGGAAATGCATGCGGACTAACAGGGTTCAGAAACACTAAACAAGCTATCCTGAATTGCAATATGAAAAAAAAACATTATTTATTTATTTTTTCTAAAGAGAGAAAACAAGTGTTTTTTTTATTAAGGGAGAAAAATAATTTGATAAGAGAAAAAAAGAGCGAAAACATTTTTTGAAGAGAAAAAAAGAAGCTTTCTGAAGAGAGAAAAAATGTTTTAAGAAAAGGGGAAAAACGTTTTTTTTAAGTGAGAAAAAAAGTTTTTAAAACTTTTAAGAGAATTTTGTTTTAAAAAGCAAAATGAAAAAAAAGTTTTTTTTTTAAGAGAAAAACATTTTTTGATGAGAGAAGTTTTTTTAATTAAAAAAATATATATTATGATAGGGAAAAATGGGTATTTGTAAGAGAGAAAAGTTTTTTTGAGAGAGATAAAATCAGATACAGAAAGAGAAATAAACAATGACTCAGGAAGGATCCAAGACACAGTTTTTTCCCAGGTTTTTTTTCTTTTCTTTTTCATGTTGCAATTCGGGGCTTCCGTACTTATACTATTTATTTAATAATAAATACTATAAGCCACCCAAACAAAAACATGTGAAACAGAATTAAGATGATAAATAAAATTAATAAATATTTAATAAAACTAGTAATTATTTAAAATGTTGTCAAATGCATTTCAAAATCTATTATAAATATTTTGTTGCAATTCTAATAATTTTACCGCTTTCTGTTGAAAATAATGCTGAAGTAAAGCTGTACGTTTTTAAGAAAAAGTTAGCTGCCCATTTAAAAAAAATAATAAAATAATGCCACTAAGGTAACACTTTACTTGAAACCTTTATATATAATGCATTCATAAAAAATGAGCACAGATATAATACCAAATACTGTATATTCAATATTACACCTGTATTAGAAAGTATAATGCAGTAATTATACATGACCACCAGTTTCAGATGTAACAAGGAATCTGCAAATATTCTAATGCATTTTAACTTTGGTTACAGTTATTTATGAAAATACTGTATATAATGCATTACAATGTACATTATGCATTATACATAAAGGGTTCAAGTAAAGTTTACCACAAACAGTAGAACAATTAGTCCACTCTTTCTCTGTCCCTGTGCTTCATCCCTTCTGTATGTGTCTCACATCTGTCTGATTATGTGCTTTGGAGTGTTTTAATGGTTTGTGACTGTTGTTTGGTAACATATGTAGTTTGGTTGCGTCTCAAACTGTGGCTGGTGTTTCAGTAGTAGAGGAGGAGCAGCAGTCGGCTCTGTCGCCCAAGAAAAAACAGCGTAACGGAGGGATGAGAACGTCGCCCACATGCTCGCCCAAAATAATAAAGTAAGAGCACAACCGTCTTTCTGCAAAAATCACTTGAAGCAATGTGGCATTATTTCACTAGCATTGCTTTGTGAAAACCCTTCACATTCAGCATCTCTATCCTCTCTCATGCTCACTAAACGGGTCACACGGCCCACGGCTGCAGCCAATCAGAGGCGGCGGTCGGTCGTTCTCTCAGTGCCGTCCGCTTTTAACTCCCGCTACCTGCCTCTTATCCTGTCTGCCAGAATTACTGATCCATTTATTGATTTTGACTGATGAAAGAGCTGCTAGTGAATTAATAAAAGCCATTAATACGCAATGATGGAATGAGAATAATACCTTCTGAATGCTTTATCAGGACAGCAGGGAGGAATAATTCATATTGTATGGGCAGTAATTAATAACAAGTGGAATTTAGAAGGAAAAAATTATATATATATATATATTTCTTATGTAATCAAAGTATATAATATATAATAATACAAATATTTTATGTATATGTACTGTATATGTATGTGTATATATATATATATATATATTATATGTATAGTAATATTTAAATATACACATATATAATCACTTTAACTATATATATTTAATTATATATTATGTACCTTTATTATATAATCAAAGTATATACTATATGATAATAAAAATTGAAATTTTACATATATATATATATATATATTAGTGCTGTCAAACGATTAACCGTGATTAATCGCATCCAAAATAAAAGTTTTTGTTTG
>NW_015505377.1:916611-921274 GCF_001515645.1 Sinocyclocheilus grahami
ATATAGGTATTGTAGCAACAAAATCATTACATAAAATTTCAAAATTTATATAAATTACACTTTGATAAATCTCACTGATCTAAAAAAAAACTAAACAAAAAAAACACTCCACTTCATTTGGTCTTGATAAATTTGCTTTCCAGGATATTTACACAGTTTACAGAATCTGTGTTTTCCATGATAATCCCGATGATGTGTTTCAGACACACAGACTTTCAGCTGTATTTGTGTGTGTGAGTGTGTTTGTGTCAGGTCTGATCCGTATGCAGCTACAGGACCCGAATGAGGCACACTCAGACTTTCCTGAGCACTATGAGCCGAGCGGTCAGTTATTAATAAGTGCTGGCGAGGACAGTATGAATGTGTTCAGCGCTGACAGATCAAGCCCCTGAGAGGATCGGATAGAGTGCTGAAACACTAACCGTATAGATTCAGTGAGAGAGATTGATGTGCTGTCAGTGGTCTCGTCTGATAAACCTCACCTACAGACAGAAGATCACATTCATCCGGAGCGGCTGAGACTGAATCTCACCAAAACATGGCCTGCTCACATTTCACTCGCAAATCGGAAATAAGGGAATTATTTAAAGAAGATTTGATTTTTTTAGAACAATTAACATTGTTCTGCATTTTATATATAAACAGAATATATACATGCACACACACACACACACACACACACATATATATATATATACATATATTTTTTCTTTTTTTTTTTATGTCATTTTTTATTTTATTTTAGGCTGGAACGTAATGTAATGCGGTACAGTAGCGTGTATCTGGCAGTTTCTCTGACAGCGGGCGTCTGGCGCAGCGAGGTGCGCTGCTGACCGTGTGGTTTTGCTGTCATTCTGCGCATTAAATTTGATGGACAGCGAGCCGGAGGAAGTGAGGAGAGCGTCTGCAGCTCTAATGGCCTAATGATTGAAAATAAAGTCATAACAGCAGCTGCGGCTGATGGATGGAAACGCTCTCTGACAGAATGCTGAAACCTTCACCCCTCTAATGGGCCAATCAAACGTCCCCGAGACCCTGAGCTCCTGCTCTCAATCACGTCCTGTAACAGCAGCCCTGCTTCCCAGCATCCAATTCATTCCCTGCAAACGTCTGGGTTATAAAGTCATCGATCTCGCTGTTGTTGGAAGTGAAACGCTCAAGTTTGTCCATGTTTTTGTGGTTTGTTGATTTCAGGCACGACCCGTTGTTGGTCCCTGGACACGATCAAATGGAAACAATGGATGAGAACATAAAGAAATATGATTCGACAGCATGTAACAAAAGTAACAAAAAAAATTTTTTTCATTTTTTTTTTATGTAATTTTTTATTTTATTTTAGGGTGGAACGTAATGTAATGCGGTACAGTAGCGTGTATCTGGCAGTTTCTCTGACAGCGGGCGTCTGGCGCAGCGAGGTGCGCTGCTGACCGTGTGGTTTTGCTGTCATTCTACGCATTAAATTTGATGGACAGCGAGCCGGATGAAGTGAGGAGAGCGTCTGCAGCTCTAATGGCCTAATGATTGAAAATAAAGTCATAACAGCAGCTGCGGCTGATGGATGGAAATGCTCTCTGACAGAATGCTGAAACCTTCACCCCTCTAATGGGCCAATCAAACGTCCCCGAGACCCTGAGCTCCTGCTCTCAATCACGTCCTGTAACAGCAGCCCTGCTTCCCAGCATCCAATTCATTCCCTGCAAACGTCTGGGTTATAAAGTCATCGATCTCGCTGTTGTTGGAAGTGAAACGCTCAAGTTTGTCCATGTTTTTGTGGTTTGTTGATTTCAGGCACGACCCGTTGTTGGTCCCTGGACACGATCAAATGGAAACAATGGATGAGAACATAAAGAAATATGATTCGACAGGAATGTTTCACTGGTGTCCATCAAAAGACATCGAGAAGGTCATGCTGGTAAGAGACATTCACTGCGTTACACAACAGAACTGAGATATTATCGTATTTACATATAGTATTACAGTAGTTATTATCATTTTGAATTCGTTTTCACTTCATTTATTTTATTTTCCATTTTAATTTTTACTTTTGGTAAATTTTTATTTTAGTTAGTTTTAGTCATTTTAGTAATTAAACTATTTGAAATAGTAATTTTGTTGCGTTTTTGTCTGTTTTAATATAATTGTTTTATTTTATTTTTCATTCTTATTTCAGTTTTAAATGTAGTTTTAGTAATTTTAGTACTTAAAAGTATTATTATATAAAGTATAATTTAAAGTACAACTAAAAGTAGTTTTAGTGATTTTGTTGTCTTGTTTGTCTTTTTGCATCAGATTTAGTTTGTTGTTTAAAATGTCTGTTTTAGTTTCATTATTTTTAGTTTTACTCATTTTAGTACTTTAACTTAAACAAAAATGTAAAATGTTGCCTTGGCAATTAACTAAAATATACTAGATATTCAGTTAGACTTTCAAATAAAAGTAGTTTTTTGTCCATTTTATTACTTTAAAATGTTTATTTAGTTTTTTTTATGTCAGTTTGTGTTTCATTATTTTTACTTGTATTTTTAGTCTTTGTAGTACTCAAAATATTGATTTGATAACTGAAATATTTATTTAAAGTATAACCGAAAGTAGTCGCAGTAAATTTGTTTTGTGTTTTTGTCAGTTTTTTTATATATCTATTTAATTTTTATTCTTTTTATTTCCTTTTTAGATTAGATATTTTAATTCCTCAACTTAATCAAAACGAAAATGTGAAATATTGCCTCGCAACTAACCGAAATATTTACTTAGTATAACTGAAAGTTTTAATAATTTTGTTGTGTTTTTGTCAGTTTTATTACTTATTTTAAATTTCAAAAAATGTATCGTTTTATTTTATTTTTCAGTTTTTGTTAGGTTATTTTCAACTTAAATTAACATAAATATAAATAAATATTTCTATATAAATTGGACAAATTGCGTAGAATTTGTCAATTTATAAATTACATAAAATTTCTAATTCTATATAAATAATGAAACAAAGTTTTTAACATTTTATTTCAGTTAACATTGATTTTATTTCAAATAATGTAAATGTTTTTTAATAGTTGTAGTTCACAGTAATAGCACAGTGTCAGACTAGTGTTTGTGACTAGCTTGAGGGTCAGTAAAGGTCAGTCAGTGATGTATTGGTCTGTATTTCTCTCTCAGACTCGCAGCGAGGCGGCGATGACGGTTTTGAGCGGTCACGTGGTGGTTTGTATATTCGGCGATGTGAAGTCGGCTCTGATCGGTCTGCGTAACCTGGTGATGCCTCTGAGAGCCAGTAACTTCCACTATCACGAGCTGAAGCCCATCGTGTTCGTGGGCTCTCTGGAGTATCTGAAGAGAGAGTGGGAGACGCTACACAACTTCCCCAAAGTCTCCATCTTACCCGTGAGCGGACGGCAGTCTCTGTTTAACCCGTGATGCACTCTAAAAAATCTGTAAAGATAGGGCACAATATACTGTATATACAGTGGGGGAAAAAAGTATTTAGTCAGCCACCAATTGTGCAAGTTCTCCCACTTAAAAAGATGAGAGAGGCCTGTAATTTTCATCATAGGTATACCTCAACTATGAGAGACAAAATGAGAAAAAAAAATCCAGAAAATCACATTGTAGGATTTTTAAAGAATTTATTTGCAAATTAAGGTGGAAAATAAGTATTTGGTCAATAACAAAATTTCATCTCAATACTTTGTTATATACACTTTGTTGGCAATGACAGAGGTCAAACATTTTCTGTAAGTCTTCACAAGGTTTTCACACACGGTTGCTGGTATTTTGGCCCATTCCTCAAGAGCAGTAATCTGTTTTTACAGGTGTTCTACCAGTGTTTTAAAGTTTTGGAGTTAACAGAAATGTCTGTAAAATTAGTGGATAATAAAAGCTGTGTAATTTTCCGGATGTATTTTTACAGTGTGGCGTTTCAGCGTCACGTTTCTGACGTGTGTCTCCTGTTTAGGGGACTCCACTGAGTCGGGCCGATCTGAGAGCCGTCAACATCAACTTGTGTGACATGTGCGTCATCCTGTCGGCCAATCAGAACAACATCGACGACGCCTCTCTGCAGGATAAGGAGTGTATTCTGGCCTCTCTCAACATCAAGTCCATGCTGTTTGATGACAGTATTGGACTCTTGCAGGCCAACTCTCAAGGTAGAGAAGAAAGCCAAAATATTAAAGGGGTCCTATTATGTTTTTTTTTACAAAGTCTTGATTTTGTTTTGGGGGTGTACTAGAACAGGCTCTCATACTAGGTTGTTCGAAACATTATTTTGTTCGATAACATTATATATACACATTATTTTTCACATATTTTACATTATTACAACACCTCTCTCCCCAGTCTGGCATGAACAGCTCGAATAGTTCCTGTATCAAATGAAGGCCCGCCTTCTGAAATACGAACTGTGCTGTGATTGGTTAGCTGGGCCAGTGTGTGCTGTGATTGGTTAGCTGGGCCAGTGTGCGCTGTGATTGGTTAGCTGGGCCAGTGTGCGCTGTGATTGGTTAGCTGGGCCAGTGTGCGCTGTGATTGGTTAGCTGGGCCAGTGTGCGCTGTGATTGGTTAGCTGGGCCAGTGTGCGCTGTGATTGGTTAGCTGGGCCAGTGTGCGCTGTGATTGGTCAGCTGGGCCAGTGTGTGCTGTGATTGGTTAGCTGGGCCAGTGTGTGTTGTGA
>NW_015505377.1:939644-948492 GCF_001515645.1 Sinocyclocheilus grahami
TGATTGGTATGCATTGTAGTCCAAACGAGTCGTTCATTGTAGTTTTTGAAAAGTGATTTCTGTTTAATAAAATATCTTCTTTTGAAGTGGACTTTGAGCTTTGTAACTTCGCAGATCTTTTTTATGCTCAAACAGCAACCTTACAGACTAACTAAAGTTGAAAAAGTGAAAAAGCCAAATAGGACCCCTTTAAGCATCACGGGTGAATATTTAATGAGTAATGCACTATTTTGTAGAGAAGGTTCAAAATGACATTTTCACCTATGATTCGGAGCCAAATTACAGGATGGTAAAAATGACTTTATAAAGTTGGCAGTATATGATCATTTTATGATTACACAGAGATTGGTAGGCCTGTTAGTAAAATCTGTTGACTTTATCCATCTTTGTTGCATTATATGCCAATAGTGACCATTCAAAAATGGGGAAAAGGCACTTCTTGTGTTTTTTTCCCCTGACATTGGCACTGTATTCATGTATTTTTGTGCTCTGCTCCAGGTTTCACTCCTCCTGGCATGGATCGCTCGTCTCCGGAGAACAGTCCCGTACACGGATTGGTGCGACAGGCGTCCATAACCACTGGAGCAAACATTCACATCATCACAGAGCTCGGTGAGAATCACTCACTTTTAAGCCCAAACTAATACATTTATTCATCAAGGATGCATTCAACTGATTAAAAGGGACAGTAAAGATTTGTCACCTGTGTTGGCAAAATGAGTCACAATGAGTAAATTTTCAAAAATGAGTTATTTTTTTTGTATTTGAATTGTATTCGTTTTTTTAAATTGTGTGTATA
Source organism: Sinocyclocheilus grahami (assembly GCF_001515645.1). Lineage (NCBI taxonomy): Eukaryota > Metazoa > Chordata > Actinopteri > Cypriniformes > Cyprinidae > Sinocyclocheilus > Sinocyclocheilus grahami. The sequence continues at coordinate 940,444 of NW_015505377.1, forward strand.
GTTAATTTAAATATTTTATTTAACTTAAAGCTGCAGTCCATAACTTTTGGTGCTCTAGCGGTTAATAAACAGAACTGCGTGCATCTTGCGGAAGAACATTGTATCCGGAGCTACTTCTCTCTGTTTATGTCTATGACGAATCACGCAGGTACTGGGCTCCTCCGCAGCGGCACCCACCCGAACCAGTCTAGTAAGTCCGAATATAAACACTTATTATAGGTGTACCGTAGTGATTCAGGACAAGCCAAAAACACGGCTTGGAAAATGGATTCATGGTGTACTCGCTTATTATATCAATGTTGTACATTTTGAACACAAAGTTACGGACTGCAGCTTTAATTTAAATATTACATATAAAATATATTTAAATATAAATAATAATTAAACTAAATGTATTTAAAACAATGAGAACTATTGCCTTGGCAACTAGCAGAAATAAATTTGAGGTTTTTATTTGAATTTAATTTAATTTTAAGTCAAATCTTTCATTTCTTGAAATACATTTTTATGATTTTAGCTTTAGTTAACTATAGTAACCCTGACATTAATTAATAAAAAATACAGCTGTTCATAGTTAGTTCATGTTAGCTCAGACCAATTAAATCATATCAGCACATACCTTTGATTTTAATAATTATTATTAGTAAATGTTGAAATAAACATTAACGAAGATGAATAAATGCTTTAGAATATTTTATTGATAGTTTAACTAATGAAGTTTACTAATGTTAACAAATGGAACCTTATTGTAAAAAATCCTACTGACCCCAAAGCATTTGAGTGTGAACGGCTGTTTTAACTACTGTTTTAGCTAGTTTCTAGGTTTATGGTTGCAAAGTGTAAAACAACTAAACTGTTGGTTTTGGTAACTGGTTGTTTTATGCTGCTAGCTAAAACAGACAAGTTGCTGCCCCTGGTTTCTCTGAGCCAGGACAAGAGCAGCGGGAACAACATCCCAATGATAACTGAGCTGGGTAAGAACGGCTGGTGTTCCTGTCGCTCTGTGGAGGTTTCTGCTGTTCTTCTGTTCCTCTCTGGTGTTTTTCGCTGTTGGCATGAGTGTTTCTGCAGCATGCTGTGAATCCTGTGTGCTTCTGTGTGGCGAGATGCGCGGCTGGTTCCTGTCAAACCGATCGAATCTGTCGTCTGTTCAGAGATGATCTGTCACTCATTTACGTGTTTCTGAGTGTCTCTGACAGGAAACTCAAAGGCTCAGGGTCAAAAATGAACTTCCTGCTGCTTCTGGAAATTAATCGACAACATTTCTGGCCATAAATGATTTTTTTCTGACCATGAGCCTGCATTTCTGGCAATGTTTGATTTATTAATATTTTCTATTTTTTTCTATTTTCTATTTTAATTTTTTTTGTAAATTTGTTGTTTGTTTGGCCAATGTTTTAAAATTAAGTCTAAAAATAAAAACATTCAAATATTGATAAAAACTATAATAGTTTTAAATAAATAATTTTTACTGACCACTGCATTTTACATAATTTTTATTTGTTAATGTTAAAGGGTTAGTTCACCCAAAAATGAAAATTAGCCCATGAATTACTCACCCTCAAGGCATCCTAGGTGTATATGACTTTCTTCTTTCAGACGAATCCAGTCGGAGTTATATTAAAAATTGTCTTTGATCCTTCAAGCTGTTTAATGGCACTCAGCGGGTGTTGCAGTGCATCAGTCCAAAAGAAGTGAAATAAAAAGCGCCCATCCATAATAAAAAGTGTCTCACACGGCTCCGGGGGGTGAACAAAGGCTTCCTGTAGCGAATTGATGTGTTTTTGTAAGAAAAAATTCCTTTTCAAAACTTAATAATCACTTTAATGTAGCTTGCGCCAACAGTTGCAACCAGAAGCAGCTCTGGGCGGATGACGTAAGATGTGAACTATAAAAGTGAACTAACCCTTTAAGGATTAGTTTTTATTTTATATTTAAATTGTAATTTTTTGTAAATTTATTTTTGTCAGGTTTTGTTTTTGTCATATATATATTTTTGATCTTATTGTTCTTTCCATTTGACTTCAAATACAATTCTTAGTACATTTACCAGCAATGTAAGTTTTATTTTATTTACTTGCCAAAGTTTATGCATTTTAATTTTTTTGCTTGTCATGAAAATAATTTCATAATTAAAAAAAATCAAATTATTCAAATTATGAATATTTGAATGTATTTTTTATTTTGAATTGGTTGTAATTTTTTATATTTTCTGCTTTCATTTTAATTTTTGTTAAAGTTTTAGTAATTTTGTTGTGAATTTTTGTCATTTTTGTTATTATTACTATTATTTTTTAATGTCTATATAGTTTTTATTAATTTTTACTTCAGTTAGTTATTTTTGTACATCAAGTTAAGCTAAATGAAAATGAGAAATATCTCGCCAGAGAGCCCAATCACCTTCAAGTGTTAACAAAACAAACCAATGAATGTTACTACACGGGCACCTATTCATTGCACATGGCCCCCCAGCCTATGGCAGAGGCATCTGTTGAGACATGCCTGGACACTTGCACTAGGGGAACTCCCGCCCGAAGAAAGGCAAGGTCCCACCAAGGGCTGAAAGTCTGGCGGCAGGACGGGGTGACTGAGACCTGGTGAGGGCCGCGTTGCAATGCCCATCTCAGGACTCGGTCGTGAAGCCAACGCTGAAGCGATCTCATATGAAGCAATCCGAGCGGCGTGCCCACGGCAGCAGATGCCATATGCCCCAGGAGCCTCTGAAACTGTTTCAGTGGGACCGCCCTCCTGGTCTGAAATGACTCCAGGCAGTTCAGAATCGACTGGGCACGCTCTGCTGAGAGATGTGCTGTTAGATTAACCAAATCCAACTCCATACCGAGAAAAGAGATCCTCTGCACGGGGGAGAGTTTGCTCTTTTCCCAGTTGACCCGAAGCTCCAACCGGCTGAGGTGGCTGAGTACCACGTCCCTGTGTTCGCACAACTGCGCTCGAGACTGGGCCAGTCTTCAAGGTAGTTGAGAATGCGAATGCCTCTTTCCCTCAATGGAACGAAGGGGAGGACCTTGTACTGATATGCTCGCCCCTCGAACACGAAGCAGAGAAATGGCCTGTGTCGAGGGAGGATCGAGACATGAAAGTACGCGTCCTTCAGGTCGATCGCTGGGAACCAATTGTGTGGACTAACTCATTGAAAAATGCGTTTCTGCATCAACATCCTGAACGGGAGCCTGTGGAGGGCTCGGTTCAGAACACGCAGGTCCAGGATTGGCCGTAACCCACCGAGGTGACGGGGTGTTGACTTAATTGCCTCCATCTGCTTCTGTGCAGCGGAGAACTGCTGGGCGAAGCTCTCCACTGTGTCGCTGAAGACGCCAGCCTAGGAGATCGGGGAGTCCAGGAAGTGGTGTTTGTCGGATTCCCTCATATCTACCAGGTTCAGCCAAAGATGGCATTCCTGAACCACCAAGGTGGACATCGTCTGACCCAGGGACCGCGCTGTGACTTTCGTCGCCCGTAGGGTGAGGTCCATCGCAGTGCGCAGCTCCTGCATCACACCCGAGTCAGAACTACCCTTGTGCAGCTGCTTCAACGCCTTGGCCTGGTAGACTTGCTGGAGGGCCATGGCATGCAGGGTGGAGAGCCTTGGCCGTTAGAGCAGACGAGAATTTACAAGCTCTGGACGGGAGGCGTGGATTACCCCACCAGGTGGCAGCGCTCTGCGGGCAAAGCTGCATCACAATAGCGCGCTCGACTGGGGGAATCTCCACATACCCCTAAGCCACCCCGCCGTTGAGGGTAGTGAGGATGGAAGATCCAAATTTCCGAGTTCCCAATTCGTCAGTCACTGCTGACGTAACGTTGAACGTGACTTACTGAAAGGGAACTGTAATAACCTTTCTTTTGTCATGTTTTATCAGACTGACTCATAATACATATCATCAAGGTCTGAAGAAAATCTTCATCTAGATAATCTTTAAAATGCTTGTTAAAGTTATTATAAAATTTATCGGCTGCTGCACTGGCAAGTTGCACCAGTTCATTGACTTGCCAAATTCTTGCATTGGGTGCTGAAAAAAAAAGAGTTACATTTTGACCCTGTTATTTTCTGTGAACATTTTTAATAAGACTCCTCATTAATGAAACACATTCCTAACAGTCCGTGTGTGTGTGTGTGTGTGTCTGCAGTGAACGACTCAAACGTCCAGTTTCTGGACCAGGACGATGACGACGATCCCGACACAGAGCTGTACCTCACGCAGCCATTCGCCTGTGGGACAGCGTTCGCCGTCAGCGTGCTGGATTCATTAATGAGTGCCGTAAGTAAACGTAAACACAGTGGCGTCAGGCCTCACGCACCGCTCCGCATCTGTAATGTACAGTGGCTCTGCAACTTAAGAAAACACATGCAAAGCACCAGCAAATTAAGAAAACATCTTCATTAGTTTGACAGCACATGTGCTGCAAATGCTCACAACACAAACAAATAAAGAAATACACAAGTAGCACAGACCACAACAAAATTACCCCAACAAAACGAAAATTAAGCATGTTTTTTTTTTTTTGGCATATTGATTACCATTTGTATAACCACAGTTGTACAAATACCATGGTTAAACTATGGTTTGTGTAGTTAATCACTGGTTAATTTGTACATGGTTTAACTATAGTAACCATTTTTTGTTTTTATTTAGTTTTTATATAATAAATGTAGGTAACACTTTATTTTAAGGTGTCCTTGTTACACATATTACATACATATAAGTACTTACTATATGGTTAGGGTTAGGATTAGGGTATCTTGCATGTAATTATGCATGACTAATTGTTATTATAATAGTAAGTACATGTAATTCCTAATCCTAATCCTAATTAGGGTAAAACCCTAATCCTAACCCTAACCATATAGTAAGTACTTATATGTATAACTACGCTGTAACAAGGACACCTTAAAATAAAGTGTAACCTAAATGTATTTATCAATTAATTAATTTTAATAGTAAAACCATAGGCTATGGTTGAGGGAAAGTTGTAAAGGGAAGTTAGCCAGCTTACATAACCTTTCACAGTTACAGTAACTGTGTATTTCGTCAGCTTATTTAGGCTAATAATATAAATAAATAAAAAACTATAAGGAAGGGTGTTAAAATAAACAAATCTCACCTTTGAGAGCAAACATTGATAAATATGTCCCTGCCATGTTCGTCAATTCCATAACCATTTCCGAGGTGGTCTTTGCCTGTTTGTAGCGAGTTTCTGTTTTTGCAGCATGCTTCTTTATTTGGATGTGTTGTGAGTATTTGCAGTGTGTGTGTTGTCAAATTAATGAAGATGTTTTCGTAATTTGCATGTGTTTTTTAGCGTGTTGAGCTCTCTCAGCCACAGTAGTAACGCTCCTCTCCCTCTGTCTCTGTCTCTGTCTCAGACGTACTTCAATGATAACATTCTGACTCTGATCCGGACGCTGGTGACCGGCGGAGCCACGCCGGAGCTGGAGGGTCTGCTGGCGGAGGAGAACGCGCTGCGTGGAGGATACAGCACACCGCAAACACTGGCCAACAGAGACCGCTGCCGCGTCGCACAGCTGGCGCTTTACGACGGGCCCTTCGCTGATCTGGGGGTGAGACTGACATCTCTTACGTCTTCATTTGGTTCATGTTTAACTCTCAGGTGCTGCTTGTGTGGAGGTCAAAAATGACCAGTTAACATATGTAAAATATGTTATTTAAATAATGTTTTTTATTTAACATTTTGTATATTTAGAGGAATTTATGGCACTAAATTATATTTATAGAATAGTTATGATCCATTTATTATACATATTAACCACTTTTTGAGCATAGACCTGAAAATTAATATAGACATTTTATTACAAAATACATTTCCCAAAATATGTTTCACTGTAAATATTTGTGAAAATCAAAGCCATAAATCTAAAGAAGTTGTGTTCCAAATTTGAGGTTGATATTGAAAAAAGAGCTTTCAGCAAGTTTTTATTTATTTATTTGTTTGGGTGCAGTACCAAACATTTCCACTAGATTTGCTTTCCATTTTTGTTGTTGTTCTTTTTTCTTTGTTTTTTGTGATATCAACCTCAAATTTGGAACACATCTTGATTAGATGTATGGCTTTGATTTTTTTGCAGTTTTATAGTAACACATGTTTTGGAAAATATATGTTTGATATAAAATCTAAAAAATATTTAAAACAGGACTTTCTGGCCTTGTTACACATATTACATGTACTTACTATTATAATAACAATTAGTCATGCATAATTACATGCAAGATACCCTAATCCTAACCCTAACCATATAGTAAGTACTTATATGTATAACTACGCTGTAACAAGGACACCTTAAAATAAAGTGTAACCTAAATGTATTTATCAATTAATTAATTTTAATAGTAAAACCATAGGCTATGGTTGAGGGAAAGTTGTAAAGGGAAGTTAGCCAGCTTACATAACCTTTCACAGTTACAGTAACTGTGTATTTCGTCAGCTTATTTAGGCTAATAATATAAATAAATAAAAAACTATAAGGAAGGGTGTTAAAATAAACAAATCTCACCTTTGAGAGCAAACATTGATAAATATGTCCCTGCCATGTTCGTCAATTCCATAACCATTTCCGAGGTGGTCTTTGCCTGTTTGTAGCGAGTTTCTGTTTTTGCAGCATGCTTCTTTATTTGGATGTGTTGTGAGTATTTGCAGTGTGTGTGTTGTCAAATTAATGAAGATGTTTTCGTAATTTGCATGTGTTTTTTAGCGTGTTGAGCTCTCTCAGCCACAGTAGTAACGCTCCTCTCCCTCTGTCTCTGTCTCTGTCTCAGACGTACTTCAATGATAACATTCTGACTCTGATCCGGACGCTGGTGACCGGCGGAGCCACGCCGGAGCTGGAGGGTCTGCTGGCGGAGGAGAACGCGCTGCGTGGAGGATACAGCACACCGCAAACACTGGCCAACAGAGACCGCTGCCGCGTCGCACAGCTGGCGCTTTACGACGGGCCCTTCGCTGATCTGGGGGTGAGACTGACATCTCTTACGTCTTCATTTGGTTCATGTTTAACTCTCAGGTGCTGCTTGTGTGGAGGTCAAAAATGACCAGTTAACATATGTAAAATATGTTATTTAAATAATGTTTTTTATTTAACATTTTGTATATTTAGAGGAATTTATGGCACTAAATTATATTTATAGAATAGTTATGATCCATTTATTATACATATTAACCACTTTTTGAGCATAGACCTGAAAATTAATATAGACATTTTATTACAAAATACATTTCCCAAAATATGTTTCACTGTAAATATTTGTGAAAATCAAAGCCATAAATCTAAAGAAGTTGTGTTCCAAATTTGAGGTTGATATTGAAAAAAGAGCTTTCAGCAAGTTTTTATTTATTTATTTGTTTGGGTGCAGTACCAAACATTTCCACTAGATTTGCTTTCCATTTTTGTTGTTGTTCTTTTTTCTTTGTTTTTTGTGATATCAACCTCAAATTTGGAACACATCTTGATTAGATGTATGGCTTTGATTTTTTTGCAGTTTTATAGTAACACATGTTTTGGAAAATATATGTTTGATATAAAATCTAAAAAATATTTAAAACAGGACTTTCTGGATGTTTGGAGGCCTGAGAGTCAAATGCTAAAATAGTTTGAATCTATTTTATTAAAAATCTTTAAATTTGTATCACCATATAATGTTTATGCTTGTGTTTTCAGGATGGAGGCTGTTATGGTGATTTATTCTGTAAAGCATTGAAGACGTACAACATGTTGTGTTTTGGAATCTACCGATTAAGAGACGCACATCTGGGATATATAAAATCTAAAAAATATTTAAAACAGGACTTTCTGGATGTTTGGAGGCCTGAGAGTCAAATGCTAAAATAGTTTGAATCTATTTTATTAAAAATCTTTAAATTTGTATCACCATATAATGTTTATGCTTGTGTTTCCAGGATGGAGGCTGTTATGGTGATTTATTCTGTAAAGCATTGAAGACGTACAACATGTTGTGTTTTGGAATCTACCGATTAAGAGACGCACATCTGGGAGCACCCAGCCAGTGCACCAAC
>NW_015505377.1:949159-949488 GCF_001515645.1 Sinocyclocheilus grahami
CTGCTCACCAAGGCTGCATTTATTTGATCAAAAATACAGTGAAAACAGTACAATTGTGAAATATTACTATAATATAATAGCTGTTTTCTGTGTGAGTATCTGTTAAACTGTAATGTATTTCTGTGATGCGCAGCTGTATTTTCAGCATCATTACTCCAGTCTTCAGTGTCACATGATCTTCAGAAATCAGTATAATATGCAAATACAGTGAAAACAGTACAATTGTGAAATATTACTATAATCTAAAACAGCTGTTTTCTTTGTGAATATATATTAAACTGTAATGTATTTCTGTGATGTGCAGCTGTATTTTCAGCATCATTCCTCCA
>NW_015505377.1:949847-953763 GCF_001515645.1 Sinocyclocheilus grahami
AATATATATATATATATATATATATATATATATATATATATTAAAAAAATATTTTATTTGAAATAAAGTTTTTTCTAACAATGTAATACATTTTTGGAAAAATGTTGGTGTAAAATTTTGGAATCATTGCCTGATTATTTAAAATCTAATTGCAAATTATAATTTTTTTTTAAAAAGCTACAAAATCTTGGTTGATACAGCAATAAACTTGTAGTCATATTTAGTGTACTTATATTATAAATTTGTGTACTTGTTGTTGTTGTTTGTAACTGTAATTTAAGTTTTCAGCTACAAGCACTACGATACATGCCCTATCTGCCCCTAACAAATAAAACATGAACACAAATTCTATTATAAAGCGGAGAGTTCCGGTGCTTGGCTCTGATTGGCTGAGCCGCGTTCGAAGCTGTTGTGAATGACGCTACAAAGTAACACACAGCTTTGTTTACGTCTGTGTGTTGCTCGGCAACCACTTTGTAGCAACCACAACTGTTTCTGAGGAGCTACATTGTTTGGTGGAAGAATACTGTGTTTATTAATATCATTACTCTTTATTTGCTCCGTTTTATTTCGTGAAACCTTACTACGTGTATGGAATAACCGTTTTATAAAAGCAATAACCCCCGTGAAGCCGTGGTTTACAGTGAATTTATAACAGCTCGTGCCTAACAACGCCCCTTAGCTGTTATAAATTCACTGTAAACCACGGCTTCTTGGGGCTTATTGCTTTAATCAGTTCAACGCATCCTTGCAAAGCTATAGTTATTGAGCTTTGCTTTAGTAGGTTGCTTGTAACTTTTTTGTTACATGTCAAATGAAACTGTTTCTCTCGTGACAGATACGTGATCACGAATCCTCCGTACGACTTCGAGCTGGTGCCTACAGATCTGATCTTCTGCCTGATGCAATTTGACCACAACGCCGGCCAGACGCGCACCAGCCTGTCCACTCACTCCACCTACTGCCCCAGCAAGAAGAGCCCATCCGCCCACTCCGTCCCCTCATCCGCCCGGCCGGGCCGCAGCCGGAGCCGCGACCTGCGCGACAAACAGAAGTACGTTCCTCTGTAAGCGTCAGTGCGGACTCTTATCACAAACACGAATCCCGGACTTACACGTATCAAATGTTTACTTCGCACATCATCTTTAGCGTACTAGAAGTTGCATCTGTATACAGCACCGGCCAGCGTTAACGAATAATGAATCAGTTTGACCATTTTGCACTTTAACTGCACTTTAATCCTACAGTTTGATAACAGCGACTTGACAAACGCTCGTGTGCTTCTACATCCTGGTATTCCTCGTATAACACGGCTGCTGTCTCATGTTACCCACATACAGTGGCTCCAAACGTCTGACGGCTTGCATTTTTAGTTCATAAAAAATGACATTCAATCATTCAGTGAGTACATTTAAATTGAAGTATTTAAATGTAAATATTAAACTAATAGTATTAATTTTTTTTTTGGAAATTAATTTTTTTGCAGCAGTTTCAGAACTCAAATAATGTCAAACAAACATTTTGTGGATTTTAGGAATAAAGAAAATTCAATCCACTGCAGATACATAAAATAAATGAACAATACATACTCAAAATATGCTGACAAATGCACCTCGTATTTGTGGACATGATGAATACATATTTTAATTTATATTTTGCATTTTTAGTTATTTAAAAGTCAATAAAAAACATTAAATAGTAAATAAATAATATTAATAAATATTACACTTTCTGACCATATAAATTGCAGTTAAAATTTGAATTAACTTGAATTTATTTTTAATGATGTAAGACAAACATTTAATGGATTTTAGGAATAGAGAAAAATCTGCACAATTCAATCCATTATAAAACATAAAATAAATGAACAATACATACTAGAAATATACAAAATATGCCATCAAATTAATCAAATATAAAGATCACAATAGTGTACATATTTTTTAAATTGATGTTTTACATGTTCAGCTACTAAAAAAGACTTAAGTCAATAAAGATATTAAATAATAAATTAATGTTAATAAAGAATATTACATTGTCTAATCATAAATTGCAGTGAAAATTTTAATACACTTTTTAAAATACAAATTTTGTAATTTGTGATGTATTTTTGAACAATTTAGATTATTTTGTAGATTTTTCAACAGAAAAAAAAACTGTACAATTTGAATCAGTTGCAGATCCATAAAATAAATCAACAATACTTTACAAAATACAAAAACAAACGCATCAAATACGTATAAAGTTCATGATGAATAAAACTGCATATATTTTAATTGAACAAAATCTATATCAGGTCAGTGTCACAAAACATTTTGATTAGTGACAGAGAAATAGTGCAGAATCTGAAATATGACTTCATTATATTTCAAATCTTCCAGGGTTTTCTCAGACATTTGGACCCACTGTACTTACACATCAATATATATATGTGCTCATAAAGAATGTTTTTATTTTCCATTCACTGCCTTCTTGAGACGACAGATGACAGAATGAGAGTTTAATCACTCCAGCCTTGACAGAAACGCATAGCAAACGCATGAAGACGTACGCTTCTGGACCACTGCGAAACAAAGGCTAAACGTCCGCGTGATTCTGACCGGGTTTATGGTCATGATTTAGAAACCCATCTCAAATGAAGCGAATGGAAACGCTGATTTTCTGACGCTGAAGCATTATTCCTCAAGCTGGTCTAATGTGTTCTCCTGCAGCCGTCGCTCCACGCTTCTGTGCTGAGACTCATTTGACAAATGTTTTATCTTCCATTCAAAATCTTTTCCAGATTTCTAAGGCTGTTAAACTCTTTTGGACTCGGTTGGTTGGTATAACTCACGTAATATACGAAAGTATTGCGAGGCTGCAAGAATAAAGTTGTTTGAGGAATATTTGTAAAGAAGCAAGCGGGACGTTTGTTTGCTTTTTATGTTTAATTCACGTTTATTGCTATAGTAAGACGCTCACACCAAAGTTTTGATTCTCTCAATATCACGTGTAAGAGATTTTTCTTATATGATTATAATGAACTAGTGTATGCGATATCTTAAACATAATAAAAGTATTTTTTTCTGCATTGATGATGTGACGTCTTTGCTTTTAAAACACTTAAAGCATCTGCTTTTGCTCAGGACCTCATTTTCATTGATATTCATTTTATTATTTAAAAAAATAATTTTTGTGCTTTATGTATATTTTTTATTGTATTACTTTTTATTTTAGAATTTTAAAATTACATTTTGATTTTAATAATTTAATGCAGTTATAATCATTTTATTATTTAATCATTTTAAAATTACATTTTGATTTTAATAATTTAATGCAGTTATAATCATTTTATTATTTAATCATTTTAAAATTACATTTTGATTTTAATAATTTAATGCAGTTATAATCATTTTATTATTTAATCATTTTAAAATTACATTTTGATTTTAATAATTTAATGCAGTTATAATCATTTTATTATTTAATCATTTTAAAATTACATTTTGATTTTAATAATTTAATGCAGTTATAATCATTTTATTATTTAATCATTTTATATACTGTAAATTGATAACTATTTTAAAGCTAAAGTACAAATACACTTGTGTGTGTGTATATATATATATATATATATAAAAAAAAAAATTTTAATGTTACAATATAAACTAAAAGTAAAAAATAATATTTTATTATTTTAGTAATTTATGATGATTTTATTATTTAAATTATTTAATGATTTTTTTGGTAAATTGATAACATTTTTTAAACGTAAGTACAAATACATTTGTAAATACTTTCATATTTTTTAAATTTTATACATTGATATATATTTTAAACCTAAGTATACGTGTGCATATATATATATATATATATATATATATATATATATATATATATATAAAATAAATAAAATATTTTAATTATAATTTTTATA
>NW_015505377.1:953773-989214 GCF_001515645.1 Sinocyclocheilus grahami
TTATGATTTTTTTCATTTTTTATTTTATTTTATTTTTAGAAATGTATAAATTATATTAAAAAAATTTTTTTTTGTAAATTGCTAAATATTTTTAAACTTATGCACCAATATAAATAGGCCTAAGTATATGTGTTTGTGTGTGTGTAAAAAAGATTGAGTCCCCTCAGAGAATCAGGACATTTGAACTTACTCCATTTACTCTCTCTTTAAAGTGTGCCCAGGACGAATAGAGGGGTTTCAGGTATGGAACTAAATGCATGTCATTACTGCAACCATCTCTCATAATTCAGATGGTTATGAGCTGAAAAGTGCATTGAATCCGTCATGCCAGCATTAATTCTTTGCTTTCTGACTGAAGGTCATCTCTGCAGTGCATGTTTCTCCAGATTCAGGGCTCTGCTGTAGTTCAGTAGTTGTTTTGATCTCTTGATATCTATGATCTGTCATAACACTGAGAATGCTTTTACCATTGCAACCCTCTGTAGAGACTTAGCTCGCGTGTCTGTAGTACATACTCTGTAGTATGCATGGTTTTGTTTTCCAAATATATGAGCATGATTACAGCAAAATCATTTGAAAGCAGTTCTTCCACTTTTCACCAAATAAATAATAAAGAAATAAAACATAATTAAAATTTTTTATTTTGCATTAAAACAAACCCCCCACAGTGATATACAAATGCACAAAAAAATTCTACAAAACATTGCATTGTAAGATTTTCTGACGAAGTTGCTGGAGAAACTGCTCTTGTTTTGGCTTTTTTTTTCTTAATTATTTTAACCAAATATTAAGTTTGTTGAATTATACAAAAAATGTTACACATATATATATATATATATATATATATATATCCCATCTTGACAACTTTGCTTATGACTTTTTAAACTCTATACTCAATTTACTCGTATATTCAATGTTAAATTACATCTTTTGCATTAAAATAATACGCTGGAGAAAGTTTTTTTTAAGGCTATAAATGTATTTGGCTAGTATAAATTTAGTTAGTTTTATATAGTTTTTAATAATATTTAGAATTAAAAAACTTTTACAATTAGGAAATAAAATATTTTCTGTTTTCACTTTAATTTGAGCTAAACTTTTAATAATTTAGTTGTGTTTGTAATTGTTGTTAGTTTTTTTATATCTGTATAGGTTTTTTTATTGTTATGTAGTTTTAGTTTATTTAATTTTAGTACTTCAACAAACTAAATTAAAGTCTTACAGTCTTATTATTATTAGAGTCTTAAAATCTTATCTTAAAAAATGTTCAAATTGGTTAAATAATTTCAATCAAACACTTGCTATCATGACTTATTGATCATATATTTTTTTACAGTGCTAAAACAAGATAAATTGTAAATGTAAAGTTTATTAAATTTTAAAGTAACAAACATTTTTATGGTTGTAATTTTAGTTAATATTATAATACTATAATAACCCTGCTGTGAATGCATTATGTAGTGATGAATTGAAACATTTCAAAACTCGTCGGTGCATGAGATGGAGCTTGTGTAGCTAAATTTGCTTTCGTGTACTTCATGCTTCAGACGTACAGTAAATGATGTCAATCATTCTGCAGATAAAAACTGGTACACAGATGAACCTGAGAACAGCTTCCCTAGAAACACACAAACCACACACACAGCCAATCAGACCAATAAGTACAAATCCACCAGCAACATCATCCAGCCAATCAGAGAAGTGGAGGAGGAGCCTTGAGACGACCTCATCTGGACTCACCTGATCACAGACCATCATCAGATCTGCTGACTGGAAATCAGTGATGGAGTTCAGTGGTTCTCAACTGGTTTTGCTTTTGGAGATCAAATGGTGACCCAACAAGACCAACACTGTTTATCATAAAGATGAAAAACACTTCCAACTTTCCTTTAACCCTCATAATGCATTCAGGTCTCTTCTGAGCCAGAAGAGATACATATTAAAATGGCATAGTTTTTAGTAAAGGAACAAACCTTTGCAAGCGTTTTAAGACTCAAAAAACACACGATTAATTTTTTCTGAATTGTTTAAATTATTTGAAAAAAGATAACGATTTCAAATGTTCAGGTCATTTTGACCCGGGTATGGAGCACCAATAGATGCCAAAAGTACTTCTATGTTAAATTATCTATGGTGTTAAGTTAGTCAAAAACATATGTAAAAAAAAAAATATATATATATATATATATTACAACCGTTTTTTTTTTCATGAGTAATTTTAAATTTCAAAGAAACGCTTTGTGAAATACTCAGAGCAATACTTTAGAGTCCTTAATTTAGGACTGATGCCCAGTATTTTTAAGATTTTCTCCTAAATCGGCGAGTTATGAGCTACTTTTAGCCTTAAGATGTTTTAGTTGAAAAATATTAAGTTATGACTATTTTATAAAGCAACGGTTCTTGAAATTGCATACAGATGCGAAAACTGTACAGATTTTGCATGCATTATGATGGCTAAAGGAAATAAACATGTTGCCATGCCCTATCAATATATATATATATCTGGGTCAAAGACGTTAAGACGTCTGCATCAAAATAAATTTACAAAAGTGATTTTATGTCAATAGAAAGCACATTAAATGTAAATAAAGTGTCTACTTTTAAGGTTTTAAATAAGTTTTTGGAGAATAAAATGTCAAAATTTGGTTGAAATAATGATACATTGTCATTCAGTGTAACACATATTTATGTAAAAATTCAAACAACATGCTTATTCTGACGTGTGCATATTAAAATATCTAAAAGAATAAGGGAGCATATTAAATTTTATTGTTTTAAATTAGTAAAAATTCTTACTGACAAATGAGCAAAACCTAGGATAGTGGCACATTTTTAAAAAATTTAAAATTACAACTAATTAGTATTTGGGGTGAAAGTAATTAGTCATGTCATAAATTGATTTTTTTTGTAAATATGTCTGACATTTTAGTGGGTCTCTTGTGTAAATCAGGGGAAAATGTATGATATTTATTTTTTGCTCAGAAAAACAAAAACTAAATTTTTTAATTTTGGGGGGGAAAAACAACAATTTAAAGCAGTATTACACATCGTTTTTATGCTTAAACCCTTTTTCGTCTTTGACCCATATATATATATATATATATATACACACATACAAGAATATATGTATATATATATATACATTTTTACAGTGTATCTGATTTTTATTTATTGTTGAATGCATTACAAACAATCTGTCTATACTGTATTGTGTGCATTTAATTTATAGCATCAAGCATTGTTCTCTGCTGACTTAAAAAAAAAACATACGTAAAATACATTTATGACTTATGACCAGTTGAGAACCACTGGTTTTGGAAATAAGTATCAGATTTGCTAAATAGAGCGTTATAGATCTAGAAGAGATGAGCGTAGAATGTACTGCACTTACTGTAGATGACAAATCTATTCTAACTATGAGCTAAATATGTATAAAGAAGTTTTCCTAGATATTAGCAGGCACATCATTGGATTTACATCACTCTATACTCACAACAGCGTACAGTTGTCATTATCGGTGGGAAATCAGCCAAAGAGCGTCGGTGTTGGATCAGGTTATCCGCCACAGGTCGCGCAGAGCGGGCGCAGGTCCTCTCAGTCTGGCTCGGGATTGGCCACCGAATCCAAAACCAATCCAGATGCTGGACACATTAAATCTAGAAAATCAGCTACGATTATAGCTGGATCAAATGGCAGCTTCGCCGTGTTCTTGTACCAATGATTATGCACTGTAGCAATAAATCTGCTGTTTCACCTGAGATTTGTTTGGATAACCGTGCATTTTATTGGGTTTTACCTCAATAATGCATTGCGAGGTTTAATCAGCTTCATGAATGTCAGCAATGTGAGTATAGAGGTTCAGGTTCATGGCCTGTATAATGTTAAACGTCCTTTTGAGAAGAATGAAATGCATTCCACATCTTGTGCCGATAGATTTGATCTGCAGTGTTTCTTAAGCTGTTTGCTTTCAATCTGAGCTTTTTACTGTTAATATCAAAGTGCTGTACATCATTTGATATGCATTTATTTGTCGTTGAGCTTCTGTTCACTTCTTCAGTCATTCCAGTGTTGCATATTAAACTTATGATCAGGTTAATCGTGTGCTTTATTTATATACACGTCACGTGAGCCTTAACAGAGCTGATCTCAGATCAGCAGAGCCGGACTCGAGGGAGGACCTGCAAAAGACCCGCTCCAGCGAAAAGTGGCCCTGAAATAATCAACAACAACAATAAAAAGCATGCAACGAAGTTTAAGATTTAAAGACTGGATGACTGAAGAGTGACTTGTAATTGCTCATGGTGTTTGATTAGAATGTAATTTTAGTGATTCACACAAGCAGACGTATTTAAATGAAATGTCTTAAGCATTAAGTGTGAACCATGTGGTTTAATATGTTGAATAAAGAGAGAACTGACTTGTGCGCTGCTGGAGTATTTAACATTATATACATGGCAACGCAGATATAAATGCAATATATTATAATGTACAAAAGGCTGTAAATAAAATGTACAGGATTTTATTTTGTATTTTCACCGAATAAATATGGATGTATTAGTGTTGGTAACTGTAGTTATTTGATGATTTTGTTATTTTACAGATAGTATCTTTACATACCTGGAGTCTTGAGAAGTCTTGACGCAAGTAATAAGAGGTACAGGTGAAATAAACACCAGAGACCTGTAAATTGTGCACTGTAAAAAATAAATACAAACAAAAAAAATTTTACTAATAAAAAAAAAAAAATTCAATTAAAAAATTAAATATACAATAACAATTAAGTGCTCAATTAAAAAAATATTTTATGTAATAAACAAAATTACAAATAAATTTAAAACAAGAATAATAAAAATAATTAACAAATAAAAATAAACAAATTAAAAAAAACAAAAACTAATGCTTTCATTAAAAAAGTTTGCCAATGAAATAAATCTCCTGTACAAAGTTAGAGTTACAGATATTTTGAAATTAGCTGGATGAAGTACCTATTAGTGGATTTTGAGCTACATGAAATAAAAATATAATACTATATGGTGGGGAAATGTTTAACTGTCATAAAAATATTAAAATGTCTATTTTTCATTTAATATAGGCCTATATTCTGTTATAGATAGATGGATGGATGGATGGATGGATGGATGGATGGATGGATGGATGGATGGATGGATGGATGGATGGATGGATGGATGGATGGATGGATGGATGGATGGATGGATGGATGGATGGATAGATAGATGGATAGATGGATAGATGACATATTCTTGACGGGTTTTAAAAAAGGTGACTATTTTTCTTGATATCTGGTTTGATGCCAAACAACTCTATTCAAATAAAATAATAAAAAATAAGTAAAATAAAATAAAAACTTTTCAGTCAAGAACCTCGATGTACACACTCCATTAGCAGAGCTCATGTGAGAGTCACCAACAGCATCCTGCATCTCACCCAAACTCCTGCATCAGCACCACGGCAATCAGCGTCTCCGTGACGACAGGATGCTCTCCGTCCATCAGCAACAGTCCAGCTAAACAGATCCTTCAGCAAAAACAAGCTGCTCGTTCCCCAGTGTCCGGCTTGATTAAGTGGTCGATACAGCCGTCATCAGTCTGAGATCTTAACAGCTGCTTCACGGAAACCAGTGACCTCTGGGCTCCACATCAGCCAATCTGACAGGAACGGACAAACCTCTACTCTCCTGATAAGAGAACCATGGTTTGTGTCCTTCTTCATTCAGTGGATCGGACAGAGCTCTGATAATGCAGGAAAACACTAATGAAGTGCAGCAGACAATAAAGCCATCAGGATCCGTCTCAACTGCATACAGGACTGATGCAGCTACAGGACACTGCTACTGCTCAGAGCTTTCTCTTCATATCTCAGGAGATTTACATTGAATATTAAATAAGAAATGATCAACTTTGTCTCAGCTGTTTCCTCTTAAAGGGACAGTTCCCCCAAAAATGAAATGCAGCAGATGCTGATATTTCTATGATGAAATTCTGATGCTTCTTTCTTATGCACCTATATATTACCTGCAGGTGTGCAATGATGATTGTTAATTGATTAATTAAAAAAAGACAAATGCAAAATGACCCGAATTTTCAACATT
This sequence comes from Sinocyclocheilus grahami, assembly GCF_001515645.1. NCBI lineage: Eukaryota > Metazoa > Chordata > Actinopteri > Cypriniformes > Cyprinidae > Sinocyclocheilus > Sinocyclocheilus grahami. The sequence continues at coordinate 959,883 of NW_015505377.1, forward strand.
TTTACAATTTTCTTAAAAACAAAAAGACTAAGAAATGCAAAGTGACTAATTTTTAAAATTTTTTCTAATAAAAAAGATTCTAAAAATGAAAAAAATAATTCCTATTTTCAACATTTTTATAACTTTAAAAATATATAACTGAATCACTGTTAATTAATTAAAAATACTAAATGTTTGTGAACAAATGTCTCTAATGATCTCAAAACATATTCATACGAACAATGATTTATGACTGTGCATTATTCAGAACTGAGAAGGGTGTTAAATATGGATTTAATTCTTGAATTTGAATCGAGTTGGTGCAGCAAACAGTACGCAGAATTCTAATTCAAATTTGAAATTCAAATGAAATTCAAACAAATTTAGATCACATCTGTAAGTGTTATATTTTTAATAATAAAAGATTTTTATACAGTATGATTTACCCATATACCACACAAAGAAAATTTGGGAAACATTACGTGATGTTATTAATAATAAAAATGTTACCTATAGAAATGTGTATTTAATTGATATTAAAATCTGAAGTTTCTGTTGTTGTGTTGGACTGTTGTGTAATTTTATCTTTACATTGTTCTTGTGGCGTGTAATTTATTTTCCACAATTCGCCAGTACTAATTATTCTAAAGAAAAATATAGATTCTTTTCATAATCTTTTATCAAAATCCACAAACTTTCTCTGTCTAAAACTTTTTTTCTGATTGTAATCCCACAATTTTTAAATTCTATTTAAAACAATCCCACATTTGATTTGTCCTGCTTTTATTAATTATTGATAATTATATATTTTAAATCAAAATATAAATGTATATTTTTTATTTTATATCATTTCTTTTTTCCCTACATGATGCTGAAGTCATCAATCTTGTGCCTGTGTCACAATGCTTCACTGTCTATAAATTTCTCATTCTCCAAATCCATTTCTCGATGACATGTTTGCATTATATCACATTCCATATTTGTGTGTTTGTGTTTTAAATTTCATGTTTGTTCCTCTCAGTTCCTATTAGGATGCGTTACACGTGTCCAGATCAAATGAAGCTCTTGCAGGGTGAAAAATGAGAGACGTTGAGCTGCGGATGGAAAGTATTGTGGTATGTAAGCTGATGCTGATCTTTTGCAAGCGACGATCCGTGACATTCTCTCCCGCATTATTGATGGCTGCTGGCTTGGGCAGAAATCACCAGCTCAGCTCAGCAAACCGGCCAAATCACATCTGATCATCACAGCCATCAGTTACACACGCGCTGATACAACACTGATGTTTAATGACGTGTCAGAGACGTCTGGACGGATATCAGGAGACTTTAGCAGGGAAGACACTCACATTTTCTGAATTCTTCATATGGAATTAACTCTATTCTGATTGAATGACACACTGAAAAATAAAGGAATATACTACTAATATGCTACTGAAATAGTACCATAATTACACACTATAGTATTTTTGTTCATTCTAACATCATTGCAACACTCAAAAAAATAAAATATGAATATAAATATAGAGATTTATGCAAAATGACTCTAATTGTGGCAAAATGTAATGAAATGCAAAAAATTTTTTAAATGCTCTACATCAGACTAAAAAAATACAGTGACCTAAAAAAATATAATTTAAAAAGAATCAAATATGCAAAATGACTGAGTTTCACATTTACTTTAAAATTCAAAATTACACATTTTTATGACTTTTTTCATTATAAAAGACTAACTTTCTATGTATTTTCTATCTATCTATCTATCTATCTATAACATGCAGTGACTTTAATTTGATGTTTTATTAAAAAAAGACTAATTTTTCCAAAACTTGAAACTAACTAACTCTAAAACTGTCCAAAACTAACTTTTTTTTAATTTTTAGTTCTAATTAAAAAAAGGCTAATTTTCTACGTTTTTCCAATTTTCCAATAAAAAAATTCTAAAAAATTTTTTTTGAAAAATGATGAATCTTCTCTGATATAATCTTTCTGATACAATCTCCTTGAATATGTTTTAGCATTACAACCATGACATAAAATGCCAAATCCACTAAACTATGTCCTTCCCATTTTGTGACATGAAACATGTGACTTTTCCTCAGTTCTTTCCTTCTGGCTTTGCAAACCAAAACTGAATCATAATGAGTCTTATTTTTGAATCTGACTCATGATCCTTACCCTAATCAATCATAATGCACATCTTAATGCATTACTTCAGAAAGAAAGCGCAAACAGTAAAAGTCTGTAAAAGCCACACCTGCAATGATATTAGTGCAAAAACTAGTTGGAGGCTTGTTAATGGAAATAACTGTGCTACTGTCATGCTACTGAAAATAGTTAATGTGTGTTTGTGCACCGGCTGGATTGGCGTCTGTGCATCGCAGAACAATTTAGGTTTTAAAGCCCATTAGTTGTTTGCGTGTTGCATCATCTCTGCATCTGCTGTCTGACTGACGGCTGCTGTCTGTCTCTCAGCATCAGCACAAACTCAAGCGCTGTCATGAACATTGAGGGATGTCCACAGAAACACAGGAGAACATTGAGAGACCGTGTCAGATTTGTTGCGAGAAGCAGGACAGAAACGCTGCAGCTGCCATATTAATGGTCAGTGTTTCCCATGATGCTGAGCGAGTCTGACATCATATCCTGTCAGCTTCACAACAGACAGCCCTTCAGTTACCTGTCAGGTGTTTCACAGCAGATGCGTGTTGAGTTTCACACCGACAGGTTCTGCTGCGTAACCAAACTGCGGCTCTACAGAAAATAAAGACATTTATGAGTTAAAGTGTTAACAATATATCAAAATTTAATTCTGTTATATCATCCTCGTAATTATTATTAATATTATAATTCACTCCGCACTCGCCCATCAAGAGTTGTCCCGCGCCGCACTCTGCTGCGTTTTGTCCCGCAATAGTGCAGGTCTCTGCTCGGAAGGTGCCTGTTATAATGTTATGATCGAGGCTTTGGACTCGGAGCATGACTTGTTTTTCTATAACAAACTATTAAATATTTTCTATAAAAACGTTAATGCCCTGGCAGTGGCAAATAGCTTTGGTTTTATATTTAATTTGATTACATTAATGTTATAAATTGAGATTTACAAGAAATATTTTAACTGCTACGTAAAAGGAATACTGCTGTAAAAAAAGCACCTTAATTGTTTAAACCAAATGTTATTGCACTTTTGTTCATATAGCAGTACTTTTAAATGAAAAGTGCGCAATACACTACTTTTGAATTCATTATTTAAATTTTATTAATTGCGATTAATCGCAGAAAATCATGTGATTAATCGCGATAATTTTTTTTTTACTGATGCCCAGCACTAATATATATATATATATATACCTACATTATGAGGTGCCAAACAGGAAATAATTATATAAAAATCTGAATATATAGAAGTAAATCTGAATATGTAGTTGTAAGTCTGAATATATAGAAGTAAATCTGAATATACAGTTATAATTCTGAATATATAAATGTAAATATGAATATATAGTTAAAGTCTGAATGAATAGAGGTAACTATGAAAAAGTTGTTGTAAATTTTGAATATATAAATGTAAATTGTAAATTTATATTTATTATTCTAATTATATAATAGTAAATCACAATGTACAGTATGTTGAGTATATAAATGCAAATCTGAATATATATAGTCTACATTTCTATTCTATTAATAAACGTTACTAATGTCCAACATAATATCTATAGATTGAATGTTTGATATATACATTCAAAGTGACATTAAAAAAACACTTACAAGTCAGGTTAATTTTAAATGGTACCATCGGTCTTGTTCATACAGTGGGTGAACAGTTCATGCTATTAATTTATGTTGCTTCATAAAGAACTGCAAGAGACTGTGTTGTTTAGGTGTGTTGATAAATAGTGCATTTCTTATACAACTCACGTTCTTATATCTTGCGGGTCGCAAAAACTCACACAGACTCGAAGTGCAGGTCACAGTGAGGAGATCGGATCCAGACTCTGAGGAGTGAAAGACTGTCATCATGTGTTAATGTGAGCCGTGGCACGCCAGTCGAGCTCCACAGGTGTCTCACTGAACCTCACAGCGAGACCGAGCCGGACCCAGCTGCTCCCGCTGACCCCAAACACACGCATGCCACACGTGTTAATGTGTGTGAAGCTCCAGGACGGTCAAAGTCTCTTCTCAAAGAGACACTGATGCAGTGCTACATTTCTCCAAATCTGATGAAGAATCAAACTCATCTACATCTTGGATGACCTGAGGATGCGCAAATTTTCATTTTTGGGTGAACTATTCCTTTAAGCTTAATCAACAGCATTTGTAGAAAATTATTTTGACTCTTAAAAACAAGCAAAAATGCCATTTACTGTAATGCACTTACAAATGCACTGGGATAAACATAAAAAACACACACAGAATGAACTGTGCCCACTGAACACATAATTTGCACAATGGTTCAGCACCTGATTGATTCAATTTATGCAAATCAGGTAATCAGATGAAAAAATGCATGCAATTCAGAAGCAAAAAGTTCAGTGCAATATGCATGTCACATTTCCCATATTGCAGGACAGTTTCTGAGTGATGTTGTAATGCATTGCACAAAAAGCATTCTCTCTTTTTTTTCGTCCAGATTTCAGGTTTGTGTTACTGTGAATTTCAACCTTCCAGAGCAGAATGACAGGCACTAACTGTATTCATACATTAGATTTGATCAGAGAGCCTCTGCAGCAGCCGCTCGAGCCAAACACACCCGCTGTTACTGTCGCTCACAGACGAAACCAAGAAACTTTAATTGGGTTGTTAATTGATTTTCCTGTCAAGCATTAGTACCATGATGGATGGCTCATTTTCTGCAAGTGCTGAGCATACACGCACACACACACACACACACACACACACACACACACACACACACACACCTCCAGCAGTCCAGCCTATAATGCTGCTTCTCATCCACTGTCAGATGTGGGATTTTTCTACTTGATATTCTCATAAAGGGTTTCCAGTGCCTGATGCTTGAAAGATGACATACAGTTTAAAGAAACAAACTGTTTTTTTGTTTTTTTTACAGTAGCAGGGGCTTTAGTGTTCAATTGTCTATTAGCAACCAAAATGCAAATAATAGATGATGCTCTGAAATGCCAGACTTGGCAAAAAACAAAACATAATTTACAGGGTTGCACACACTAATATTGGCAGACAGGTTTTATCTTTATGTAATATAGAAACTGGCCCTTTGATGCCTTTTATTGGCATGGTATTTGTCATTAGCAGTGAGTTTGGAATTACAGCCTCTGTACTGTACATAATTTTATCTAAAACAATTTTAAAAAATTTAAACATAACAAATTCTTGCAAAATAATATAATTGTTATGCCTTTTATATGCATTTATTTACAATACCATTCAAAAGGGTTTTTTAGTCTCTTCTGCTCACCAAGGCTGCATTTATTTGCATATATTTAAAATACAGTAAAAACAGTAAAATTGTGAAATAATTACAATTTAAAATAATCGATTTCTATGTGAATATCTGTTAAACTGTAATGTATTTCAGTGATGCGCAGCTGTATTTTCAGCATCATTACTCCAGTCTTCAGTGTCACATGATCTTCAGAAATCAGTATAATATGCTGATTTGCTGCTCAAGAAACATTTCTGATTATTATCAATGTTGAAAACAGTTGCGCTGCCCAATATTGTTTTTTGTATTTTTACTTATTATTTTTAAAAACAACATTTATTTAAAATATAAACTGTTGTTTTTTTATTAAATTAATGCATCATTGCTGATTAAAAAAAATTATATAAAAAAAAACTATGATAAATTATATAAATATTTCTATGGTTTTGTTTTACATTCACGCTTTAAAAAAGTAGTTGTGATGTTTGACGCTCTTCTCAAATATGATAATGATTACTCAAAGTGAAGGAGAAAATGGTTCATAAGTTCATGATTGTCCTGGATCTCCGTCTCTGAAGACTGACAGTCTGTTTTGCTGTTCAGTGTCAGAGTCACTTCATCTTATTAGAGAAGATCCCTCAAACCAGAACATACGAGGCTCTCGCACGGCTCTCTTTGAATCATCACCCTGACTCAGAACATATTGCTTTTTCAATGAGGCTTATGAGAGCGAAAGCCTGTCCAAATCTGACCTGCCAATGAACTCCTACAGGTGGTTAAACTAATGAAAGTAGAGAGGGTTCATAATGCTTCTCAGAGTCTACAAGACGTAGCCTTCTCATTTCCTTAAGGAGAACTGATGCATTGTCTTTTCCAAGATTTAAAGGAATAAATAATATATCACCATTTACTCAACCTTATGTTGTTTCAAACCCATGGAGGCCTGCTTAAACCACATGATACAAAAGATAATTGCAACTTTTTATCTCACAATTCAGACTTTTCCCCTTGCAATTCTGAGAAAAAAAGAAGATACAAAGAAGAATTGTGAGCTATAAAGTACGAATTGTGAGATATAAAGAATTGCAAGATGCAAATTGCAAGATATAAACTCGCAACTGCAAGAAAAAGTCAAATTTGTGAGACAAAAAGTCAAAATTACCTTTTTTATTTTTTATTCAATGGCAAAAACAAAAAAGTCTGAGTTGTTAGATGTAAACTCAGAATTATGAGAAAAAAGCCTGAATTCTCAGTTTATATCTCATTCTTTTTTAGAGTTGTAAAGTCAGAATTGTGATATGTGAAGTCCGAAACACAAGATGTAAAGTCAGAATTGAGACAAAGTCCAAATTGCGAGATGTAAATTTAGAACTGTGAAACAAAGTCTGAATTGCGAGACGTAAACTCAGAATTGCAAGATACTAAGAATTGTGAAAAGTCCAAATTCCGAGATATAAAGGCTGGATTGCAAAACATGAACTCAGAATAGTGAGACGTGAAGTCCAAATTGTGAGATGTAAAGTTTGAATTACTAGCTGTAAACTTCAGAATTTTGAGACTTATAAAGGGTTAGTTCACCCAAAAATGAAAATTAGCCCATAAATTACTCACCCTCAAGTCATCCTAGTTGTATATTTACAAGCGGATGACGTATGAGATCGACGTTGCGCATGCGTCGCTCTGAAGTGATGCTCCTGTAAACAAACGTTGGTTTTCACGAGACTCACCGGCGCATGCGCAGCGCTGACCTCATACGTCATTCGCCCGGTGCTGCTTCCAGTGTACAACAGTGAGCGCAAGCTACATTAAAGTTATTATTACATTTTGAATATAGATATTTTTCTTACAATAACGCATTGATTGGTTCTGATTGATCATGTGATCTCCTAAAATCATCATGTGATTCCTTAAAGTGCCCCTATTATGGGTTATGAAAGGTTCATATTTTGGTTTTGGGAGTCCCCAACAACAGGTTGACATGCATGCAAGGTCAAAAAACACTTTAATTGTCTTATAATATGCATTTAGTTTGACCTTATTTGCTCAACGACTCCCAAACGATTCGCTCAACGATTTATTTTTCTGTATTCATTTTGCCTGTAATGGCTGATAAAGCAGCGTTTGTGAGCGCAGTGCTGCTTTGTGTACAGCGTTAACGGAGAAACCGCTATTTTTACCGCTCCAAAAGCGGCAACTAGTGGCAAAGAATGAATTTGCATTTCAGACCAATTTGAAAATACCAACAAGTGGGTGGGCAATATGCTTGGGATTCGTTTTAAAAACGACTCGTTTCAATGATTCAGTCGACTCTTTCTTTTGAGAGACAATAACTTTATACACGGTGCGCTTTCAGATTTAAAACTTGGCAGGATGTTTTCATTCACTTAGAGCTGTGTTACACACTGCATGAAAGGTAATTTTAAAAAATCCATAATAGGGGCATTTTAAATCAAGATGGCTCCTAGTTCCAACATTGTTAGCTTGGCATTGAAAATGGTCAACATGTGACCGAAACGTTTGTCTTGTTGCCTTGTTTTTTTTCAGTAAATTGCTTGCACTGTTTTCATCTCGCTTGTGACTTTTTGATTTTTGATAGTGATGAGAGAAACGAATGTTTTCGAAGCTTTGAATCAATTGAACCAATTGCTTCGCAAAATGATTCACCGTTTCGAAGAGCTCGAAACACCACATGCTAGTGGTCAAACGTGTGTAAATGCAACAAAAACTCAGGCTAAAACATGCATAAAAACAGCTTTTAAAACCCCATTGCAAATGTTTTATTGAAAGTTTAATACATTAAATGCCATAAAAATGATAAAATACCATTAAATATGAAGTGTCTGTATATGGCTATTAAAATATTTTATATTAATTTGCAGGGCTTGTTTTGTTTTATGGAGAGCTTGTATATATAGGCCAGAAAGAGACTATTAACTACTTCTCATCCTTTTAATTACACAAATGCCTTGTTAAAAATGTCTACAAATTGATGAAACTGATCCGAGATCAGGTAAAAACCAACCTGAGGGGCGATCTCAGTGAACTCGCATGATTCACGGGTTTACAGAGATCGCCCCCCCAATGGAAAACCATTGAAATTTCGAAACGTTTCGAAACAGTTATGACGTAACAAAGCCCAGTTTACTGAAATCACGTGACTTTGGCAGTTTGATACATGCTCCGAACCACTGTTTCGAAACAAAAGATTCGCAAAAGTTTCGAAGCTTCACAAAGCAGTGCTTTGAAAGCGGCCATCACTAATTTTTGTGTAGACGTTTTTCCAAGTATTTTACTTTTTGAAATCTGAACCTGAAACAGTCACTTATCATAAATGTAAATGCAATAGGCCTATATTGTGAAATTTTGCATTCTCTCCACAAACTATTGTGTTCCCTAAAATTACTTACTGTAGCTTTTCTTGGAACAACGTAATAGTTTTTGCAAAAGAGCACAAAAGTTTCGTGAGCAAATACAACATTTCTCTGGGGAACACAAATGTTTGGCAAGAGAATGCAAAGTTTTTTGGGGAACACAACAGTTTTGTGAGCGACCGCAAATGTTTCTTTCTTAGGAGTTTGTAAATATTTTGCGAGAGAACACAGTTTTTCTGGAGATTGCAAATTTATTGCAAGAGAATGTAAAATTTCTTGAGACAACAATAGTTTTGCGAAAGAACGCAACTGTTTTGCAAGTGAATGCAAACTTTCTCTTGGGAATGCAAATGTTTTGCGAGCAAATGCAGAATGCAAGTGAACGCAACTGTTTTATGAGTGAATGCAAGCTTTCTTTTGGGAACGCAAATGTTTTGCAAGAGACCACAAAGTTTTTCCAGGAAACGCAATAGTTTTGGGAGAAAGTGCATCATTTTTGCACCATTAGTGGTGCCAAACAGAATTGCAAAAGTACCAATTATTTCTAAGCAAATTTTCACATTCTACGCTGCTTCCCTGCTACTGGTCAGTCAAACAGATAGCGCCGCCCCCCCAAGTCACATGATTGGTTGAGTCAGAAGTTGACATGTCAGGTCACTCCAACAAATTAATATTCTGACAGTGTCACAGTGTCAAAAGACCAACTAATAGTGACTTAAAACGTAAAACTGATCTACCAGATTATGTATATTGAATTTGTAAAAAAGAATGCAGTTTTATTTCAAATATACTGGTAAAAAATGTATAGCCTGAATGCACTGTAAGTCGCTTTGGATAAAAGCGTCTGCTAAATGCATCAATTATTAAATTATTTAATATTAATGGAATCTTTCTATATATGTAGGCTGTGGTTTTAAACTTATCTGACCAAACACACATCGAGTTAGAAATAAACTGATGAGGAAAAACCTGACAAAAGTTTCAAACCAGAAAAATCCTTTCAGTCATGTGATTGATTCATTGGTGTGTTAAATTGCTGTGTAATAATGTCAGTGACTGTGACTCTCCATATGTGCCGCACACTTTATGTGTGATCTGAACTCCTCCGGAGTCCGGACAGATGAGTAATGACAGTAATTAGCAGATTTTCCTGGCAGTAAATTTAGTCTAAATGAGGATGAATGGCTCATGATCTTAATTAGCAGTGGACTAATGTCGCTGTAGTAATTGCAGTGGTGTGAGACTCTCTGCTGCTCTTTTCAAACAGCTCTCTTCATCATCAGTGAGAAAGATAATCATAGGAGAAGAAAACTGAGTTACAGCCTGGGAAAGTGACGTCACCCTGAACCTCAGACCCGTCTGATGCACGTTGCACACAAATGGCAAGAGATTTCAAGGTTCCCACACTTTTCCACGAACTTTTCAGTCGTTCAAGATTAATGCATAAGAAGTGAATCTCCCAAACTGGTCAAGAACATGTGTGGATCATATATCTCCCCCAAAATCAATTGGAAAGTAATGAGAAATTATTTATTGCCCAGTGAAAGTAAAACCTATCTTATTTTGTTTTTAATTAATTAATTTAATTTATATTATTTTTTAATTTAGAATAATACTTATTCGTTTATTTAATTATTTTTATTCATTTGTTAAATCTATATATATAGTTTTCAAAAAAATAAAAAATTATATCATTTTTATGCATATTTTATTTCAATTTAATTTATTTGTATGTATTTATTTTGTGCATACATTTTTCTGATTGAGTATATAACATTTAAAAATCTTTTCAGCAGCTTTTCCTGACTGGATTTATTATCCATATTTAATCAATTCAGACACCCAAGGTGTGATATATATATTGTAAATAGTCACTATGACACTTGTGTTGTGATTATTCACAATAAAATCCAGCCTCGTGTACCTTCTAAAGCCTGAGATGAGGGTGAAATGTCAGCCGTGTCCTGCTGTGACTGTGACTCCCATCAGAGATTTATAACCTCCCGGATCAGATCCGCTGTGAGGAGACAATATGAGAATTTATTAAGACACAGTGAGCTTTATATATCGCAGAGAGAACAGCAAAGACAACAACAGACTTCAGACAAACACACACTCGTACTGAAGTCTGTCAAAATCATCTGTGGCTCATTTTCACCCCAAAATCAAATGGAAAATAAGATTTTAAATTTTTTTTTGGCTTAATGAACATAAACCCATTACATTTTGCAAAGAACACAACATAAAATAAAAAAATTAATTTATAAAAAAAATTAAGAATATATATAATTAAATGCACTTGGCAAAGAACAGAAAATAAAATAAACTAATCAAATAAAAATAATTCTGATTACTGAAATGTAAAAAAAGGTGAAAAATGTTTTTATTATTTATTATTTAAATAGTACAGTATTTATATATCATTATAGTATCTCTTGTACATCATTTAAATGTATGCTGATTAAAAAGCATTATAGGATATTTTTATAAAATAAAATACAAGCAAAATCAAATGGAAATACATTTTTGCAAATACAAAATAAATTAAATTAAAATAATAAATAAATAAATAAAGATTACTGAAATGCAAAACAGGAGAATATTGATAATCATTAGATTATTAGTAGAACAACTATTTTATTATAAAATAAAATATAAATGAAAGATAATTTTGGTTATTGAAATGCAAAAAAATATTATATAATTTAAATTGTAGAGTATTTATACATCATTATAATATCTTATGTACTACTTTTAATTTATGTGCTGATTTAAATAAAAATCATTGTAGTACAGCAATTTTTTTGTACCAAAGTACTGTATTACAATAATGAGACATAGCAAAAAATGTTAAGGTAAAAAGTTACGCAAATTAGCAAAATAATTCCCAAAATATGATTTCTTACATTTATACTTGTTATTTTTTTTATGACATGACCTGGCCATGTTGTTGTGGTTCTCGGATGCATCATGTTGGATTATAATGAGTTTTGTCAGACTCAGATAATACAGCACTGTCCTTTCATAACAGGTCGTCCCGCACAGACAGTAGATCTCTCTAACAGAGATTACCTGTCAATAACAGAGCACAGTCCTTGAAGGGGCGGGATGAGTGGGCTGAAGGTGAAAGATGATTGGTTAGACAGGCGCTGTGATTGATGGCTTCAGTAAACGGCCCTGTTAGTGCTGTGCACTCAGATGAATGTGATGTTAGACTGGATCTGAGGAACAGACTGGAGTAGTCGAGATGGAAACGCTAGCAGATAGACATTAAAGTACATCTACTCTAATACCCTTGATATGTCCCGCTCACACTTCCTGTTTTAAAAATAAATACATCAACAGAGTAATAAACACGTCAATTATACAGACAATTTCACAGACGGTGGGTGAAAATAGTTTTGTAAAACTAAATGTAACAAATAAACAAATAGTCTAAATAAATGTTTAAATAAATGAATTAAATGAAATTAAAACATAAAAAAAAAGAAAATAAGGCAAAAAAAATACAAAATGAAATAAATTGCAAAATTTAATGAAAATTATATATTAGGGAAAAATAAGAAAATAATGCATTATTAAATGTTTAAATAATATATATAAATATATATCTATATCTGTATACCCATCTAGCTATCTATAAATATTCTATATTCTATATAGATCTATATAGATCTATTATATATTCTATAAGAATATATATATATAGTCTATCTAGCTAGCTATACATACATATATTTCTCATTTAATTGATCATTTATCACACACACACACACACACAAAATAATACAGAACTCTGCATTGTACATAATTATACAACTTATTTCTAATTTAATTTATCAGTGTTTATCATTTACCACATATACAGTATTTATGTATTATATATATATATATGTGTGTGTGTGTGTGTGTGTGAAATAGGAAAATAATGTGTTAATAAATGTTTAAATAAATCACAAATACAATAAATGCAATGTTTTACAATTATATATATATACAATATAATTATAAAATAATACATAAAGCTGAATTGTATATAATTATATAATTAATTTCTCATTTAATTTATTGTTTATCTGCGTTTATCATTTACCATATACACAGTATATATTATATATGTATACATGGACAGTAATGTGATGTGATAATCATGCGCATCTCGTCAGTAAAGCCGGTTCTGTGATTAATAGTAAATCTCCATCACGTGCTTTCAGATGGAGCAGCATTTACTACACAGAGCCGTAGATCACTGTAATGTCTCGTTCATAATGGCAGATGAGTCACATTCGATTATGAACGTGATATTGTGTAGCTTGTCAGTGTAAGTGTTTTTATTTATGCCATTAATGTTTTTGTTAATACAGCACTAGTCAACTAAATGAATGTAACACGGCAAAGATGAAGGCACTTTTGGAAGTTGAATGTAAGGGAAATGTCATTTTGGAATTTCTGTGGTTTAACGTGATATTGTTGTTGTTGAAATTCTTTTATTGTTGTAATTCATTTATAGCATTAACATGATTACCCGTTGAATATTTCAACTTACTATGTTGTGTATTTTCAACAGTTTCAATATGAAAAATAACTTATTGATTCAATGGATTTATTGCATTTTGAAAAAAAAACATGTCATGGATTTATTGCATTATGGGGGGGAAAATAATAAAATTTTATAATAAATCTTCGAAAATTAAAATCTGGATTTGAATTTTGAATGTTATAACCTAAAGATGCTATGTGAAAGTTTGAAACAGAAAATAGTGGTTTTCATCTCGCCACTTTCTTGGTAAAGAAAACACATTTTTACTCAAATTAATCAAAATGGATTTATAGCGTTTTGGAACCAAACTCTTCATACACACACACACACACACACATATATATACACACATACTGATACTGGAGTAAATTAATTAATGTTACAGTGTATATATTATATATAATCTTTTTATCTTTTATATCATGAAGACGGTATAAGTGCAGTACTATTGACAACACTGTAGTAAAAATCCAGGGCATCCTAACAACACCACAGTAATTGGCTAGTAACTGTCTAGCAATGCCATAGCAACACACTAAAAACCATTCGAAAAATCGAGCAATTACATGGCAATCTCACAGCAACAAACCTAAACATATAAAACTAGTGAGTTCAGCATTCTCGGCCGTATCTGTTTCTGGTGTTTATTTATTATGCATGAGCTCAAAAATGCAACAGATATGAAAACCTGACATTACTCATGTTCAGTCAAGGCAGATTTGTTTGCTGTTGTAATATCTGCATATGATCATAAACAGTTATGAACACACATGCTCGTGTTGTGATTAACTCTGCTTTGATCAGTTATGGTCTCGCTCTTCCTTCCTTCACATCCACTGCGTTTCGGCAGGACATAAAACAGAATTTATCAAATCCATATTTCCTTCCAAAATGATGTCATTAAGCAACTTGCTTTTGTTATTTAAAAGGATTTTAATAAAAAAAAATTAACAGAATGGAAAGTGATATTGAGAAAACCTATTAACTGATTATCAATTAGAAAAATATTTCCAAGAAAACATATTTAGCTTGAAACAATTTGATTAAAGAAATAATGAAGAAATACCTGGAATACTTCTAAATACAGTGGGGCAAAAAAGTATTTAGTCAGCCACCAATTGTGCAAGTTCTCCCACTTAAAAAGATGAGAGAGGCCTGTAATTTTCATCATAGGTATACCTCAACTATGAGAGACAAAATGAGAAAAAAAAAAAATGTTTTGAAATTCACGCCAAAAATAAAAGTGGCGATTTCCAACATGCACAACATTTTTCACAACAGTTTTTTAACTGCATGTGTGTTTGACAAGCTTTTCAACAGCTAGTTGTGTTTACATCTCTCGAACAGGTTCACTGCTCTCTAACTCCACAGAGACACGGTTTAATTACGGTTGGCCCTCGTTAGACTAATTGAGTTGCCGTTCTCTTAAGGGTAATAGCAGGTCGTGAGCAGTTTTCTCTCGGGTGCTGCATTGCATCTTCAGACAGCAAAAACACTTATTTAGACAGTCAGCAGAAACGTGGATTCTGGGATTGGCTCCTTGTTTATTAGCGCTGGCCAAATGAACCACTGGAGTATAACTGCAGAGACTGACAAAAACACTTTCAAATGCTTTATTGGATTTTAAAGCATTTATAAATAGCATGCATAATAAGAGGGAACAGGTGCAAAACTACAATGCGATTCATAAGAATGGAGCTTTTTATCTCACAATTCTGACATTTTTTGTAGAATTGCGAGTTTATATCTCACAATAGTGACTTTTTTACAGTTTACAGTATCTCAATTTTTTTTTTTTTTTTACAAAAATATATTTTTAAAAGATTATAAAATTGTTTAGTTTAAATTGCGAGTTTATATTTTGCAATTCTGAGCTTATATCTTGCAATTCTGACATTTTTAGAATTGCAAGTTTGTCTCACATTCTTAATTTTGTTTTGTAGAATTGCAAGTGTATATCTCGCAATTCTTAGTTTATATCTATATCAAACTTATATCTTGCAATTCCGACTTTTTTAAAATTGCTAGCATGTCTTGCAATTAGTTCATATCTTGCCATTTTTATTTTTTTTTTTTTTTTTAGAATCACAAGCTTATAAAATCGCACAATTCTTGACTTTTTTTTTGTAGAAAACTCAATTCTGAGTTTATTTCACACAATTTTCTCAGAACTGCAAGAAAAAAAAGTCTGAATTTTCAGATAAGTCGCAATTATACTGTATATGTTTTATGCAATATTTTTTTTATCCCATGTTGGAATCAAGCTTCCGTAAACTAATTTAGTTAACTAATGTAAACTTACAAAGTTTTATCAACGAGACAGACAGACATTTGTGTGCCAGCAGGAGTCACTGAAAACACATCTACTACATGTTAACTATGATACAGCTGAGAATGGCTAACTTCTATTGATTATAATAAATGCACAGCAACAGCTGCAATATGTAAAGTGCCTTTGCTCAAACGTTGCTCATCTATGACCAGAACTCAATTAGCAGCAAAATGAAAAGTATCTTGGTTTCAGAAACCACTTAAAGACCACAGAAACAAAAGGAAGGTAAAAGCACGAGGAATCGGCGTTATCTGATGGATAACTTGGGCACTAATAGTTTAACAGGCTTTATCAGGACTGGTGCGTTCGCTCTGGAAGTGCATCATCATCTCTCGGGCCTCATTATCTCAGCTGCTCCTTCAGGAACACAATCGTTGATCTCTCACTCACAAACACCAATCCTCTCTCGCCCTTCCACATTCTCTGCTAAGATAATTAGCGCTAATTAAAAGGTTCCAGCATCTCCTGAATGATCCTGCAGGTGTTTACTAGCACAACTTTTGTTCCTTCTGAGATCTTTTAGTAATATTTATGCACTGGTTTGTTCATTTATGTACAAAGCGGTGCAAATAATGTTAAACAAATGCTGGATGTTGATTCATTTTAATAAACCATCTTGGCCTAGGGACTCCAAACAAAACATTTGAATAGCTCTAAATATACTTGTCAGGCAGCATAAATCCGATGTCTTAATGTTTTTGGATAATATGCATTAAATGTCCATGTTTAGAGTCTCAAAGACCCCAAGTACATGCATGCTGTATCAACAGCAACCAATAAAATAAAGCAAAGCATGCATATTAAAAAAAAATCACTTCATAAGGTTAATCAGACAAACTCCAAACATGTGTCGAGTGTGAACAGACACGCTAATTAATTGGATTCGAGGGTTGATTTCATCATCCTCCGCTCTCAATGTGAGAAAATGCATGGTGTTTGCATTAAAAATGACTGTTGTGAGTTCGGAAAACTTTTTCATGAAGGGCAACAATCAGTGTTTGTTTATGAGCCTCGTGTGTGTATGAGTATAATGGAGATTGGGGCTAGTTGTCACAAAAGGAAGTTACACACGAGTAATACATCTGGTTACCATATGAAACTTATGTTGTAGATCTGGTTATCCAAACATTTAATTTAGATGGTGATACTTGCATAGCGTTTCTTGATAAACCAGTAAAAGTGATTGAATTAGATCCCAAGCAAATATAAAAAAATAAGAACAGATGCAAATTGAAGTTTAACATACACTGCATTTTTACAATTTTGTCAAAATATGCAAGAAATATGTTTGAATTTTTGTGAAAAAAGTATTTAAGATCTGTTGGAAAACGTGACTGTGTTACAACTAGGGTTGCAAAGGGGTGGAAAATTTCTAGGAAATTTCATCTGCAGGAAATTTTCCAAAAATTCCTGGAATATTCCAAAAAAAAAAAATCCTGTAAGGTTTCCAAAATTTCTGGAATATTTTCAAAATTTACTGGAAATTTTCCACCTTTTGGCAACCCTAGTTACAACTGATATTCAAAGACATATGACAGACAGTGGGTCTTCTTCACTAATAATGAATTATTCACAAATAAATTTAGAATTCATTTTAGTATGAAAGTTGATTTGTTCATGAAAATGTTCATATGCAGATTCAATGCACAAATCTATGCATATGGACCGGTTTAGGCCCCGATATACTTCTAGAGAAAAACAAAAACAAACTGGTGTGACGTTCTTTTCCAATAAAACCAGGCCGAAAAGAAGTTTGTTTGGATTTAGTTTCGGGATTCTGGAACTTTCTGGAAAAGTTTGCTCTGACTGGTAAACACTGAATTTCCATTGGTCCATGGTGATGATGTAAAAGGTGGGTGTGGCTCAGAGGCTCCGCCTTATTTGAGGTGGAAATCTCCTCCGGTTCATTTCTTCTGTCCAGTCCATCGAGTTCAGACGCGAGTAAACCACTGCAGAGCTGCTTTATGAAATGTAAAGTTGTAAATAATTGAAAGCCCTTAAGGACTATTTATTAGTTCTATGAAGAGAGAAGATAAAACAAAAAAAAAGAAAAAAAGTGAATACTATAATAGTATAAAAACTCAAATTGAATAATAATAAAAAAAAAAAAAAATAGAGCTATATATATATATATATATATAAATAAATAAAAATCCTAAAAATAAAATGGTCAAAAGCCCATAAAATTGCTAAAAAATAAAACTAAAATTAATATAAAAACTGAAAATATATTTTTAAAATTTAAATAAATATATAAACAATACAATTAAAAAAAACATGTAGTTTACTTTTTTTCTACATAAATGACTATTTTGCAAAGATTATTTTGAAAAGTCTACACAAACCTGCGCTGCTCATGCAGGAATACTGCAAATTTTTCTTGATTTCTGCGTGATGTGAAACAGGCTTGTTGTGAAGGATTCATCAATGCACGTCATTCCACGGGAAAATGCATGCCTAATTTCTATGCATCAGCAAATGCAATAATGACTCATGGCAAAAATCACCTTAATAGACAAATGCGGTATTAAACAAACCCTCAATCTATTAAACCCATAAAGGCGATGACTCTTGGAAAGAATGGAATGAAAATAACTGTGGCTCTAAATCATTCAGGTGTGCGTGTAAACAATGGCTGCGTGTTGCACATTTCTGAAGAGCAGCAATAAAGCGACTCCATAGACAACAACCGTTTGGAAGAAGAATAGACTTGCCCTCGACGTCTCCTCTGGGAGAATGAACGAGTCAATTTAACAAGCAAAAGACAGAAAAAGCCATACAGACCATTCCTGCAGAGGGGATCTAATGATTCAGAGTGATGCAGAAGACTGGTGCATTTCAGTGCAAGTGTTTGCTTGTTATTTTTGATGTTTGAAAAGATAAGTGTCACTATTTTGCTCACGATGAGCTCAAATCTATAATTATTAAATACATGAGACCTCAAATGTGCAGCGTGTTAAGGAAAGGCATGCTCTTACTCTTCTAAACGATCTGCCTTGCAATTTGTTATCTATCAGAGAAAGAATTAGGGGTAAAAACATGTAAAGACCCAAGCTATATCTAGGAACTAAAACTACACGCTAATACAGAAAAATTAAGGATCTCAATGCTATGAAGAGACTATATGAAGTAATGAAACATTATGAGAGAAAAGGGAGAAATATTCCTAACGATTCCCTGAAGAGACAAGCAAATACAAGCCAACTGAAAGCTCTCAGAGCAAAACATAAACCCCATATTTAAACTGTCCGGAGTGTCTAACAAATCTTTATTGAATTGCAGTTTTATCCTGGGATTGCTTAGCCCTGATGACAACATTAAACTCCATTGAGGCACGGAATTAAAAAAAGCCCTGCATTAATAACAACTTTATCTTTACAGTCCCAAGACTGCACAAAATGACAAATACAATTTGAGAGAGCGGCACTTTTACAATCCTTCATAACTTAATTTTACGTCATTTCTGTGCATGAATAATGATGAAAAGCCTTTGTTTCACTTCAAATAAAAAAAAAAAAAAATCAGCAGCAAACTGAATTTACTGATTGTCATAACACTCAGTGGAGAGAGATTAAATGCATGACCGGAAAAAAAAAACAAAAAAAATTAAGTTGATATATTTACGGTAGGAAATCTACAAAATATCTTCATGGAACATGAGCTTTACTTAATATCCTAATGATTTTTGGCATAAAAGAGAATTATCATTTTGACCCAAATAATGTATTGTTGGCTATTGCTACAAATATACCCCAGCGACTCAACACTGCTTTTGTGCTGCAGAGAAAAAAAAAATCTACAGAATGCTGCAGAATTTATTTTTAAAAAAATGTTAAAAATGCTAAGATCTTAACCAAATTAGCAAAAATATGAATAGGGTAAAAACAAACAAACAATAGATAACCATACTTGATCAAATCACAAAGAACTGCAAAAAAATAAAAATTCTGAAATGCTGTTTAAATATGAAACTGAACCATTATGTAATTAAATATAAACTAATTTGCAGAAATGTCCAGGAAATGAATCTGAACATTGGATAAATGCAAGTTCAAAATTCTTGTTTCATTTTGGTGCCAGTCTAAACAGCCAGTCTAAATATATTTTCACCATGATTTTAGCAATAAAATGTTCTATAAAATCAGACCAGTGACATATGAACAAATCCCGCAGTAAAAACCTTCAGAATATAGATAGGAATAAATCTGCTAAGTTTGGTGTTTGTAACTGCTGCTGAAGTGGAGAAACAACTCTTAATTATATTGTAATTGAAATCTACAGATGCACATAGATAAAGTGCAATAAAATAAACACTTAAGTCTATTTTGCATGTTTTTTTTCCACTAGTCTGACGAAACGGGTTATAAAAAAAAACAAACAGCCCCAAATCTCAAAACTGACCAGTGCATGAAAAAAAAAAAACGTTTTCTCCTGTAGTGTCTTGCCTTAATAAACAAACACAGATGTGCAGTTACTGGTTAAAAAACAAAACTGGAGCATAATCAAAATGAGAAATGAACTGAAACAGGGCCAGTAAACCTAAAAGTGTGTGTGTGTGTGTGTGGAGACAGAGTTATTTTCTCTTATCTGACTATCGCAGTTAGAGATGATAAATGTCCTGCATTGGCTGCCAGACCTCCACTTAACCCACAGCCCTGGTTCTCGCTCTCTCTCTCACACACACACACGGCGTTTGAAGCAACGGGCTCATCTTCTTGTGGAGAAAGGAAAAGACACCCACAGCAAACCCCTCTGAAGAGTCACGGATAAAGTCAAACACACAAGATCATTCTTACTCACACCAAACTAAACACACCAACTTAACTCGTTTTCACTTCGAATTAAGTTTATTTTTCTAACCCCATTTTTTCTTGTTTTAAGCATCAACTCATTTTGACACATTTTTGGGAAACAAGTAAATGCATTTTGATTTAAGAAGGTTTACATATTTGTACTGTAAAAAAAAGAAAACCAAGACAACTTTTAGTTAATGTGCAGTATGTTACTTTTTCCAAGTGGTATCTAGACTATAACTATTTTAAATTGTGAGTAACTTCTATCTTCACAAGCAGTTTTAAAGCAGGTTCCCCATCACTATACACACATAAAAGGTCACTCATAAATAAAAATGTACCAAACTCACATACAATGATATTCATGCTAAAACACTAATGCATGCTAGAATGAGACACTTTCTATAGCTTTGCCAGGTGATCATGTACGGTCTTGCATGAAAAAGTTGGATTTTTCATCCGTTTTATGATCCAACAAGACAGATGATTTGAAGAATCATTCAATCAACTTAAACAGGCCTACTGAGAGTTATTGGTTTGAAAAAAAAAAGTCTAATATGAGCAAAAGTAATAATGATGTTTGACACTCGGTGCATCTCACACCTGCTGCTTTACAAGAGAAAAAGAGCGTGCGAGTAATATTTCTATCAAGTATTTGATGTATGATCTCTCAGTTTGGCGAACCTTCATGAATCTGTGCAGTATCACCCTGGCTCACGGATCAAAGCTAGTTTTAATGTTTTATGGTTGTCTGTGATGTGAATTCAAAATATTATACCACAAAATCTCCAGCTGACAGAGTTTACAGGCTTCAGTTCATCCAAGAATAAAAGTTGTCATCATTTACGCATTCCAGTAACATTCTAAACCTGTATGACTTTCATCTTCAATAAAGCACACAATGAGAAATTGTGCAGAATGTTCTTCACATTGAAATTAAAGCACAGAGTGAGCGATCACGCTCCAAATACAGCAAAAAAAAAAAGCACCATTTATGCATGATAAAAGAAGCCCTTATAAGTCATAAATGAGTTTGAGGCAACATGATAGGATGAATTAATGACAGAATTGTAATTGGAGCAAATGACAGCTTTTACTTTGAACTGTAATGCTAAAAGAAAGAACTACATTTTCTCTCTCAGAGAACTGAAATATTAATCTTATACTTGCCGTCTTCAGATAAAAAGCACTTTATAATTACACTAATTAATTGTGCCAGCAGAAAGACCATCAGAAGTCTGATATCCACTTCAATTAGGAGAATGAATGACACCATTAGGCCTGTCAGGGTGACCTTGTGCTTCCTCAAGAACATACACACGAGACCATGAAGCACTTTACACAACAGACGGCCAGGTCTTGTGTCAGAATATAAATTACAGGGAAAAATGCAAACTAGCAATGCCAGAGGGCCAGGATTAGATACAGGACAGATCAAGGCAAATGCTTCACGATTTTACACTATTTATCCTTAATAGCAGTTACCTCACCGTTAAGAATGACATTATTGGACTTTCATGTGAAAGTAAAGGCCATCTGTTCTGAACAAGTGAAGCGTCTCATGGCTTCTCTTTCATCCGAGACTCAAAGTCAGGGGTGACGGTGGTGTCACATAGCCAGACGTCTGATTATTGACAAAATCTGGTCCAATTTGCAGCTTATTCCGGCCAAGAAGAGACCATGTGACCCATCGAAGAAATTGTCAATTCATTTTTATGTGAAATATAGGGTCAGATTCTTATAAAATAAAATTTAATGAATTAAAACGGTGCTCAAAGTGCTTCAAGATAGTAATATTATATATATATATGTGTGTGTGTGTGTGTGTGTGTGTGTGTGTGTGTGTAAAAATAAAATAAAGCTGCTTCAAGAAACCTACCTGCAAAGCTCCTGAGAAACTCTGCTCAAGTGCACCGAGGGCAAAAGCGGATTTAAACAAAGGATGCTCACACCAAATGTTGATTTAATTTAGTTAATAGATATCCACTTTGGCCACCACTCTGTGTGTATATATATATATATATATATATATATGAGCGAAAAATACACATACTGTATATACACATATTAGCAAAATATAGCTCTAAATGCTTCACATTTCAGCATGTAAATAAAAAAGTCAGTAAAACATAGGCAAAAAAAAAAAACGTAAACAAGAAAAAAATGATAAATTATAAAATGAAATAAAATTCAATACACAGCACCAGAGGTGGTCAGTGAACGTCTGCGGGCCCGTGTCGTCTGAGGTCGAGACGGTGAGGTTACGTTTAGCAGGCTGCTGTCCATCTACGTGCCAAAGAATCAATAGTAAATGGCAGCGTCATGTTAAATGACAACCTTTAGTCCATCTATCCGTCTCTCTCGTGCTCATTGGCCCCTAATTTGCCGATATCACATTTAAGTCTCTCCCGAGTAGAAGTGCTGAAAGGGTTTGTGAGTGACCTTGGCCTTGTTCAGTCCGAGCTATAGATATCTTCTTTCCTCCACAAGCAATCGTTTGTCCTCATTACCGCAGGAGTTTTAACAGGTCATCTTGTGGCTGCTTAATCGATGTGGTTCAGGAGTGTTTGGTTATTTGGCAGCACTTACAGGCTTTGTCTTTGATGTTTCGCCTTACTTACAAGTACTGTGGTGATACCATGGTACACCTGGATGAATTTAAAATGCTTTTACATTGTGGTTCTGGTTAAGACAAGTAAAGAGTCTGGAGACGTCAGAATTCAAAACCTAAGATTTGCTTTACCAAACTTCAAAAGAACAACATGAACTCAGTGCTTTATATTCTATTCATCTATTCTGTTGTCTTTTGACATTTAATGCAAAGCATTAATAACATAAATAATAATAATAATATTCATAACACCCTAACAACACTAAAAACACACACACAAAAGCATAACACCCTAGCAACCGCACAACACCCCAGTAACTTCATAGCAACACTAAACACTCACAACACCATAGCAACACACAAAAACATAGCAAATTACACACTAACAACCACTCACAACACCCCCAGTAACTGCACGGCAACACCCAAAAACCACTCACAACACCCTAGCAACTGCACGGCAACACCCAAAAACATTTACAACAGCATAGCAAATCACACACTAAAAACACTCACAACCCCCCAACGCCATAGCAACACCCTAGCAACTGCATAGCAACACTAAAAACACTCACAACACCATAGCAACACCCAAAAACACTCACAACACCATAGCAACACCCAAAAACACTCACAACACCATAGCAACACCTAAAAACACTCACAACACCATAGCAACACCCAAAAACACTCACAACACCATAGCAACACCCAAAAACACTCACAACACCATAGCAACACCCAAAAACATTTACAACAGCATAGCAAATCACACACTAAAAACACTCACAACACCCCATCAACTGCATAGCAACACACTAAATCACTCAGAACACCCTAGCAACTGCATAGCAACACACTAAACACCACTCATAACATCAAAGCTCTTAATCTCCAGAACAGCACAATGAGCTGCATGTAAGCCCGTCTGATTTGGCTGTAATGAGGCGCATGTTCATCACCTGTGTGCAGTGGAGGGACTGTGGGAGCCGCGGTTCTCTGCACAGGTGTGCTTACACAGCCCTAATTAATATGATTACGCTCATTTAGCAGCAGAACTAGTTAATTAAGATGATTAAGCTCATTTAGAAACATGCTGTTATCATTTACTTTTCCAGCCAAACACACACGCCGCCCCTAAACGAGACCACTGGATCCAGATCTGGATATATTTGACTTAAAATCATCTCTCCTGTCCTGTGCTGAAGATGATGTTTAAACACAAAACTCACTACCAAGCTCCATGATATGTTTGTTACGCTATTAAATCTACAACTGAGGAGAAGTTCTTTTAAGAAACCAGTAAGCAACTACCCAGAACACCCTAGCAACAACATAGCAACACCCTGGCAACCAAGAGGTCAAAGTTTATGTTGAGAGAGATATATATATATATTAGTGCTGTCAACAATTAATCGTGATTAATCGCATCCAAAATTAAGGTTTTTGTTTACATAATATATGCGTGTTTACTGTGTATATTTATATGTATATATAAATACAAATACATGCATGTATATATTTAAGAAAAATATGTTATGTTTATATATTAAATATTTATATATAATATAAAATATATGAATATATAAATGTATATACACATGTCAATATTTTCAAAATATATACTGTATGTGTGTGTGTATTTATATACATAATAAATATACACAGTACACACACATATAGTATGTAAACATAAATGTTTATTTTGGATGCAATTAATCGCGGTTAATCATTTGTCATCATTAATACACACACACACACATATATATATATATATATATATATATATATATATATATATATATATATATATAAAAGCGATTACATTTTTAAATGACAAGATTACAAGACATGGCGATTAATTAATTAACCTAAATTAATCACATATTAATCGGACATCAAATTTGGCCAATAAATTACCCCAAAAAGAAAATGTAAAGTCATTATTGTGTTAAATGAGAAAAGCACCAAGCAGACTTTACAAAAAATAGCTTGAAAAAAAGAAACAAATCTTTTTAATTTTCTTTTTTTAATTTTTGGGTGGACTATCCTTTTAATCATTTTTTATTAATATGGATTTTTTATTTTTTTATTTTCATACTTTTTTTATTGATAATAATATAAAATATTAAATTATTTTAAACAAAGTTATAATCAAAATAAGAAACAAAAACTGCCAATAGGTGGTGGTAAATGTTTTAATCAAAAAGTCATTGAGTCATTCATTCATTTGATTCATTGAATTTAACAAAATCATAAAATATGTAAAATTATTTGTATTTATTCAAAATCTGAAATTATCGTTAAAAAACACATGCTAAAATTTAAAAAAAAAATTATATTTTGTCATGTGCATGTCATGTGACCTTTAACTGACATCGGAGAACTGTGAACATGCAAATGTGTTTAGATTAAAAATTATTTAAATTAAAACTAGGTCAAAGAGGTCTGGTTGGTCAATTTTGCAAATATTTGCACATATTTATTCATACCAGTGTTTCCTAAAATGGGGTTTGCAAACCCCTGGTGGTTCGTGAGGGAACTGCAGGAGGTTTAGCTAATAAATAAATAAATTGTTATAATAAACAAAATCAAAATATGTTAAATATTTTTTTTTAATTCTTAAAATTATCAAAATAATACACCTACTAAAAAAAAGAAAATATATTTTGCAAAGTATTATATTTTCCCTGCATGTTGCGTGACCATTAACTGATATCAGAGAACCGTGAACATGCAAATGTCTTGTTCAATTATTGAATTTTTAGGTCAAATTAGGTCTGATTTTAACAAATATGCCATATATATATATATATATATATATCTCCATCTCCTTGATTTTATATACCTCTTTGCTGGCAACCACCCACGACCTCTAGAGATGTCAAGGCCGGTTTCATCAGTCAGCCAGTCTTTCTTTGGCATCTGTAATAGAGAAGCAGCAGCCTTGCTTGCGCTCTGAACTCCGGTCCTTTCTGCAGTCCGGGATCTTGAATTAGTCGCCGCTGACCTCACTAATTGGTCATCAGCATAAATAACGAGTCAATGAGCTGAACTCACAGCGTGTCATAAATCAAACACTTCAGGCTGCTCAGGGTTCAGCGTGAAATTAATCACTGTCTCTATTAATGATGTTACCACACACACACAGCCCTATTAATGATGCTGCTGTGTGGAGGAGACAGGAGCTGTAAATCAGCGCTGATAAGAGAGTCTGCACCGCCACTAAATGACCCCACGCTCTCCTGCACTAATGCAGCACTGCTCTACAATGTATAGAGTCTACATTATACATCTGCCATATAAAACATGTGCAAAAGATGCTATTCGTGCATGTGCCCTAAACTGTCATGCAATGCTTACTCTCATCAATAATGCTTTGTCTATTTATTGAAATATATACTGTGCATGTTCTGTGTATAAATAGTGTATCTTGTTGATAATGCATATATTTTCACATTTTCAACAGAGAAAATTGTGTTCAACAGTGGATATACACGCATTTCTACCAAAGCTCCGTTTTCGCCCTGTCATGCATACAAAATTCACATTTGTGCATAATTTGAAAATATTATAGCTTGAATGGAAATGACAGACAACTTGTTACGGGGCTGACGAGACGTGAGACTTGCGGATCCATGTGCAAGCTTTATTTGATAAAGACAGAGACGTGGTCATACAGCAGGCCTGGGTCAGATGAGGGCAAACAGGTATATGGAGGGCAAAACACAAGAATAGTCCTAGGGGTAGCGCAGGTCGACGATCGGCAGACTGAGTCAAAAGGGGCAAGACGAAAGGGGAGAATCCAGGGAACCAGGCGAAGATCAGAAACCGGGAAGGCTAAGGCTAAGGCTAAGGCAAATGACTAGGGCTAAGGCTAAGGCTAAGGAAAACGACTAGGGCTAAGGCTAAGGCTAATGGCTAAGGCTAAGGCAAATGACTAGGGCTAAGGCTAAGGCAAATGATGACCTGGCTCATGATAATGAATTGTAACTTGACCTGGCTCATGATAATGAATTGTAACTTGACTAGACTCATAACTATCAGCTGTGACTTGACTAGAATCATAACTATCAGCTGTGACTTGACTAGAATCATAACTATCAGCTGTGACTTGACTAGAATCATAACTATCAGCTGTGACTTGACTAGAATCATAACTATCAGCTGTGACTTGACTAAACCCATGATCAGAAACTGTGACTTGATCTGCCCCATGACGATCAACTGTGATTTGACTAGAATCATAACTATCAGCTGTGACTTGACTAAACCCATGATCAGAAACTGTGACTTGAGAGAGTCAATGAAAAGGAAAGTTCATGGACCGGATTCGTGACACAACTAAGTGATATTTACCTTTTTCTTCAAATGTCACGCCTCATATTTCATCTCAAGCTGTTCACTAACACTTTCAACTCTTTGGACAGAGACAAAAAAAATGTTTTTTAAAAGTCATGATTGAAATATCTGAGGGGCAGTTGCAGTTTGTGTATAAAAAAAAAATATATATATATATAAAAAAATATTTTTTCCCAAAATAAAAAAAACACCCTTTTTTTAATAAAAACAAGCAAACAAAAAAAATACCTATGATCATTTGAAGAACGTTTTTATGATTTTATTTTGTGAAAAACGTTTTAATATATATTTTTATTTTTACATTTGATCATTTTATATATCATTTATATATATATTTTTTCACAATCACAAAACCATTTTTAGAACATCGTAGATCCTTTGTTTTATTTAAATTATTACTTTATTTTTAAAATGTATTATATTTAAAGATTGACTATATATTTCTTTTTTTACAAGATAAAATAATTTTTTCAGATCATCTTTCTTCATTATACTTATTTTTTATATTTTTGTGGTGTATTATCATATTTACATTTATCGAAAATATATATAAATTGGAAAAAAATCTTAAAATGTATACATATTGTATTATATTTAAAGATTGAGAGGCTGGGATGTGTAAAATAAAATCATATACATACAAAATAAAAATCTTAAAATAATTTTCAATAAAAAATAATGGAAAGAAAGTAAAAGAAAGTGTCTCTCTAACCTTAATGTACCAAAGAAAATATGATGAAATCTCTTGCTTGCTGCCAATGCATCCCAGTTTCCCACATACACTCAATAAAGCACCAGTCAATTAATTAATCTATCCAAGGGGAGGAATACAATTAGCGTCTGTTTCTCACACAAACAGACTTCAAAATACTCCTTACAAAAGTAATCTGTGGAGCTGTGCAATATAAACACCTTCAGCTCTGACATTTTATTTGTGTTTCACAGCAGAAAGAAATATTGCACAACATGAGCGTTAGTAAATGAATTGTCATTTTTATGAGGACTATTTCTTTAATAATGAAAAATAGGTCAAGAAACATCACAAGAGCGACGCCTCTAGAAACAAACGGATGCAAAACTCATCATGTTGATGCCATAAACTGACTGTATCACAGTTGACAAAAGAGCTCATGAGATATTGTGTTTCTCTGGAGCCACGGGATGGTGAGATTAATGCCGTGTCTCTCCACAAACCCTGATAATTTGGGTCACATTGTAGCAGCACCGGCAAGAAAAATGAGTCGTGCTCCAGATGATCAGAACCAGCAAACTGCGCGGTGAAGGTTAAACTGTGTAATAGTTTGAAATGAATAGTGTGAGCTCACAGCGCTGACAGAACGGCATTCTTTACAGTCTGAACATCGCTACAAAACAAGCGAACACACCGCAGATCTGAAACAAACCCAGCGGCTGCTCAGAAACTCACTCTGGAGTTCATTTCTATAGGATCAGTGATCTAAACAAACACCTACACACAAAGATTTTCAAATACTGTCTATATAGGTAGAACACGACCAGACTGTAATTCTGGTCTCTCAAATCCTAGGACTGACCGGAGATAAGAGAGACGTCCAAACCAATACTGATTCTTCTGGTTGAATCAGTTCTTCTGTCGCACGAGCTGAAGATGTTGAGATGTTGTAGATGTGTCCAGACATCAGTCTGACGAGCTCATCTGTAACAAGACATCAGAACAGCTCTCCTCAATTTAATTTATGTCAGTTTAATTTAAATAATAGTACATTTGTGTACTATGTGCAGCCTAATTTTTTCTTTAAAAATAAATAAATAAATAAATAAATATATATATATATATATATATATATATATATATATATATATATATATATATATATATATACTGTACATATGTAGAAAAATATACATATATAATTAATTTTTTTATCTTTTTATATAAGTTTTTTGAAAAACTAAATATAT
>NW_015505377.1:989886-1001000 GCF_001515645.1 Sinocyclocheilus grahami
TATATAAAATGTACAAATATTTTTTTATTTTAAAGTTCTATTTAAAATAATTAAACAAAAAGTGTATTACAAAGTATATTTTATATATTATACCACAAAATATTAATTAATATATTAATATTAAATTGCAACGGTATCCACTTTTCAATTTTGAGACTACAAAATATATATAGAAATGTATAACTGCCTAAAAAATTTGAAGTATATAAAATGATACTGCATTTACTGCATTGTAAAATATACTGCATTTTTAAAGATTATGATTTTATATATTTTAAAGCATATATATTCATAAAATATATTAGTATAAAAATATAAACAAAATCCTTATATATATATTAGGGCTGTCAATTTAACGTGTTAACTTAAGTAGTTATGAAAAAATTAAAATATTTTAACACAGTTAACGCACTGGCCCCGCCCCCAGATCTGTACGTCATCTTACATTTCATATAGTTGACTGTTGACAAATATGATGCAGGGCAACAACTCCATAAATGCAGGTAATGCCCTAAAATTCAAGATATTTCTGTCTCATATTTATGTCACATGATATCACACGAGCAGCTAGAGCAATATCACACGAGTGCTGTTTTTGTCTCGAATATATGGAGTGCAAATGTGATTTTATACAACAGTTCAGTAAATAAGTAGTTTATATTGTTTTATATTTTAAACACAATACTGTCTGTTTTTGCTCAGTTTTGCCAATATTACCTATAAAGCCACAGCAGAATTGTTGTGCGTCTCCGAGCAACACAGCGGTGATTAGTTTATAAATGAATCCGCGTTTTGAACGAATCGTGTGAATCAATGATTCAAAGGCCCATTCATAAAGAGAGCCGTTTACTGAATTCCTGAACGAATCATCAGTTTGAACGAATCGAATGAATGAATGACTCATAAAAGACATTTACTGCCACCTGCTGGCAGATTTAGTTTCTTATTTAGAGTATTATTTCATTTAAAAAAAGGGAGAAAAACTTTAAAGGGATACTTCACCCCCCAAAAAATCATAATTTACTCAAACCTGAATAACTTACTTTCTTTTGTGGAACATAAAAGAAGGTATTTTGAAGACTGTTGGTAACAAAGACGTTTTGGTTACCAATGACTTCCACTGCATGAACAAAAAAAAACTGAGATGTTTCTCAAATTATCTTTTTTTTTAATGTTCCATAGTATATGTTAGGCCGTTAAATAAGTAAATTTTATGTTGAATCAAATAAATTCTTTATTTTTTTAAGCTACTATTTGTAATGTTAATTTGTAATTTGTAATGCTATTTGTAAACTTAATGCTTCTACTTAATACTTTCTCATTAAACACAAAAATAGCTTTAAATAATCTTTTGGGGGTAATGTAATTTGCGATTAATTAGAGTAATTAATCGACACATCATGTAATTAATTAGATAAAAAGATTTAATAGACTGACAGCCCTAATATATATATATATATATAGTCATGTGAAAAAATTAGGACACCCTATTGAAATCCATGGTTTTCTGTATCAGGACATAATAAAAAAAAAAATCTGGTCCTTGGCAGGTCTTAAAATTTGGAAAATAAAACCTCAGATGAACAACAAAACATGACATATCACACCGTGTCATTATTTATTTAACAAAAATAAAGCCAAAATGGAAAACCATGTGTGACAAAGTTAGGACACCCTTACTGTTAACATAGGAATTAAGTTCAATCCAAGAACTTCACTGCAGACTCGACAGGCCTCAGTTAACATGTTAAATGATAAAGTTCATGACAGTACGATTAGAAAAATATGTGACAAGTATGGCATGTTTGGAAGGCTTGCTGGAGCCTCTTCTTCTATCTGAAAAAAGCATGGCAGCACGGTTTAGGTTTGCAAAGTTGCATCTGAACAATCCATAAGACTTCTAGAACAATGTCCTTTGAACAGATGAGACCAGAGTGGAGATGTTTGGCCATAATGCACAACAGCACATTTGGTGAAAACCTAAAGAGCACATCAGCACAAACACCTCATACCAAAAGTCACACATGCTGGTGGAGGGCTGATGATTTGGGGCTTGTTTTGTAGCCACAGGACCTGGGCACCTCACTGTATACAAAGTACTCTAGAGTCAAATGTGAGGCCATCTGTCCAACAGCTAGAGTTGGGCCAGTATTGGATCATACAACAGGACAGTGATCCCAAGCACAGCAGCAAATCAACAAAAGAAGGGCTGAAAAGAAAGCATCAAGGTGTTTAAATAGCCCAGTCATCCTCATCCTGATTGAAATGCTGTGGCGAGAGCTGTACATAAACTTGAATATAAACTGGAGCAATGCTGTAAAGAAGAGTGGGCCAAAATTCCTCCAGAATGATGTGAGAGACTGATAAAGTCATACCGAAAATTATTACTTCAAGTTATTGCTGCTAAAAGTGGATTGAATCATAGGGTGTCCTAACTTTGTGTGATATATGTCATGTGTTGTTCATCTGAGGTTTTATTTTCCAAATTTTATGACCTGCCAAGGACCAGATAATTTTTTATTATGTCCTGATACAGAAAACCATGGAATTCTATAGAGTGTCCTATATACATACTTATAACAATATTTTTTTATAATATACAGTATATTATAAAATAAACAGTATGTACATTTTTCAATGTTGTTCTGTTCTATCTTTCAATATGCTGTGTTCAGCTGTGTTTGTCTATCTATTTTTGAGCACTACACATCAGTAAACTGTAGTTCATTTCAGTAAACACTTGAGGATTGCATTACAGAAGAATAGGATACATCTGAACAGTGTTCCCAGATGTCCCAGCTCAATCGTCCCACTCCAAACACACACGCTCGGCTGTAACAGGAAGCAGTTCAGTCCGTGTGGCACGTAGCATCTGTCATCTGGACAATCAATGGTTCCTCTCAGACGTTCACCCCTGAAGAGGACCGTCATGCACGGACGGAGAACCCGATCCTCTCTGGGGAGAATTACATGAAGAACAGCTCAGTTTAACGCCAGAAATGGATCTACAGTTTCCCTGATGTGCAGATGGAGACATTTCCACTGTACTTTTTAGCCGTGTCATGGAATAGCACTAATGTAGATGAGACTGGAAGTGACAGACTTCAGGAGAATATAACCTCTCACATATTCGCCGTGTGTAAACTCGGGCGCTCTGTATCACGCTGGGGAGATGGTGAATGTTAGTCATGATTGTGACTTATGGCAGTTTTATTAATTCATGTCTGCTGTTCTCATCTCTACTGCCTCAGAGGAACCTGATGAACCTCCTACAGCGAATATCAGATGCTCGAGAGCACCGAGAGAAAGCATTATGACTAGAGTATTTACCAGACTGAAGCTATTTAAAGGGGCAAAATCTTGAAAATCTTTGAAAAAATAAATTGGTATTTATACATGATATACATATGTTGCGGCAGGGGAAGAGAATATCCCAGCGTGAAAGCGTCGCCGCGGGCATTTCCGCTCAACGTGTCGCTGCGCTGACAGTATCGGCGAGATTTTGGCTGCAGAATCAGAGCTGTCCGTTTGCTCTGCTGATGATCTCGTGTCAGTTTGACCTCAGGCTCATCTGGAGGACTCACGCTTCCTGGCAGCAACATGATCTCTGGCCTGAGTGCAATGAGAGAGGAAAGCGTGAGTGAGTCTGACACCTGAAAATCAGTGCTGTTCAATAAAAGCTGTTAATATACTTATACTGAGTGTAAGTCATTTGATCAAATTTCTAACATCAGGCATTACAGTTCATTGTGTAAGTCATCCCCTGTTGAAAAAAGCAGCATATGCTGGTTAGGTATGTTTTGAAGCATGGCTGCTGGTTTGAGCTGGTTTAAGCTGGTCCTTAGCTGGTCATGTGCTGGTCCTAAGCTGGTCCTGAGCAGGAGCTATTGCTTAGGACCATCTTAGAACCAGCACATGACCAGCTTAAACCAGCACACAACCAGCTAAGGACCAGCTTAAACCAGCGAAAACCAGCAGCCATGCTTCAAAACATACCAGCATATGCTTTTTTCAACAGGGCCCTGCAGTGTTTGTGCTTCAGACACTGAGAAGCAACCCCCAGAACACCCTACTAACCACCTAACACCATAGCAAATACCCACAACAAGACCCTAGCAATGGCATAGCAATGCCCTGGAAACCTACTATGTACTGCTCTGAAACCATTGGAGTCTTTGTATAAACAATCACTAAAAACTCTTGATAAGAAATCAGTTCAGTTTCATCATATAATTTGCTAAGCTGGGACACCTTGATCAAATATGTAGATATTTGTCTAATGTTTAAGACTACACAGACTTCACTGTTAAAACAGTTTGTGAATATTAGAACAACTGCCCATCAGTCCACAAGGGGTGGGGAAAAAGGGGACTGTATTATTCCACTCAGAAAATGTAAATTCAGTCAGTCTGTATTCTCAGTCAAAGCTGCAAGGGACTGGAACTCTATCCCATCAACAATTAGAAGACTGGATACTAGGGGTGTTAACGATTCACTCGTTTTCTCGATGCATCGATTACAAACCCTGACGATGCATCGATCTTGAAACATGGATTTTTGAATCGTGAATCGTCGATTTCAGACAGTAATCGATTTAAAACTCTAAGAATCGAATGAATCGCAATCTCTATAGCGATTCAATGCTTTCAAAATATATCCACATTAAATGACTACAAGCAGGAATTAATGGAGACCTTGAACAGTGTTTGTGCCTCGCATCTCTCCTTCATGCGCTGCACTATTTCCCGCCTGCAGTGACTGTTACAGGATTGCACTCGCGCTCCATTCGTCTCACTGACACATGTCTTGAGCAGCTGATGTGATCTCTCCTTAGTACTTGTGGCTAGTAATGCTAAAGTGAAGTAGTTTTGCTTTTCTGTAGTTTTTCAATGGCTCTCGGTCATACCGACGACGACATTACCAGAGCAGTCGAAGGCTGTGCATTTATGGCATGGACGGAGCAGAAATGTAAGTGTCTAAAGCATACGCACAGTTCCATTGAATGATAAATGTGTTTTAACAATGTCGTTGAACCGAATGAATGAAGAAAACTGTTAAAATAACCACAGCATTAACAACAACCTTGAAATAAGAGCGTGAGATTTATCTGATAATCAGATGCATGATCTAGCGTTCGTTGCTTTAGCAAACAGACATCAGCGCGTTTCTCTCAGAATCATCATTCGCCGATGGAGAGGAAAAGTAAAATACTATAGCATTTATGAAAATGAGATAAAGAAGTTTTCGCACTGAAAGAGAAGTGATCTCGCGCTCATAGAACTTAAAGGGATAGTTCACCAAAAAATGAGAATGTGATGTTTATCTGCTTACCCCCAGGGCATCCAAGATGTAGGTGACTTTGTTTCTTCAGTAGAACACAAGCGAAGAATTTTAACTCAAACAGTTGCAGTCTGTCAGTCATATAATGTAAGTGGATGGGAATCACGGCTTTGAGAGTAAAAAAACCATACACTGAGCAGGAGCTATTGCTTAGGACCATCTTAGAACCAGCACATGACCAGCTTAAACCAGCACACAACCAGCTAAGGACCAGCTTAAACCAGCGAAAACCAGCAGCCATGCTTCAAAACATACCAGCATATGCTTTTTTCAACAGGGCCCTGCAGTGTTTGTGCTTCAGACACTGAGAAGCAACCCCCAGAACACCCTACTAACCACCTAACACCATAGCAAATACCCACAACAAGACCCTAGCAATGGCATAGCAACGCCCTGGAAACCTACTATGTACTGCTCTGAAACCATTGGAGTCTTTGTATAAACAATCACTAAAAACTCGTGATAAGAAATCAGTTCAGTTTCATCATATAATTTGCTAAGCTGGGACACCTTGATCAAATATGTAGATATTTGTCTAATGTTTAAGACTACACAGACTTCACTGTTAAAACAGTTTGTGAATATTAGAACAACTGCCCATCAGTCCACAAGGGGTGGGGGAAAAGGGGACTGTATTATTCCACTCAGAAAATGTAAATTCAGTCAGTCTGTATTCTCAGTCAAAGCTGCAAGGGACTGGAACTCTATCCCATCAACAATTAGAAGACTGGATACTAGGGGTGTAACGATTCACTCGTTTTCTCGATGCTTCGATTACAAACCCTGACGATGCATCGATCTTGAAACATGGATTTTTGAATCGTGAATCGTCGATTTCAGACAGTAATCGATTTAAAACTCTAAGAATCGAATGAATCACGACTACTATACACTGTAAAAAATTATTGTGATTTTAACAGTAAAAGACTGTAAAAATGCTACAGTAAAAATCTGTTAACTGGTTAACAGTAAGTTTCCATACTCCATACATTACATTTAATTTAATTTTACAGTAAAATACTGTTTTTCGAAGTGTTAAAGAAAAAGGCATTGTATAATTTACAGTGAAAAAACGTAAATTGACACTCCCAGAATTCCCTGCATGACACTTCATATTTGATGTTTTTCTGTTGATTTAACATGTTTCTTCTTAGTTTTCTTATCAGTTGTGTACATTGATGTTTAATCTTACATCTAATGTTGTGATGGGGTTTAGTGTTTGTGTGAATGACACCTTCTATATATAAATATTGCCCTCAGCTCGTAGAAAAGCTGTTTGTGAAGAACTTTGGTTCATCATGTGACTTTCTCATCACCAGCAGTTTCCAGTTACCATCAGTGCATTACAATGGTTCAAAACAGATATTAACACTTCAATATGTTGGTTTATTAACATTACATCAGTTAATGAAATACGGTATTTTATTGTGAATTTAAGTTAAGTCTGTAAAACTTAAAAATGTTGCTACCATATTTTTTACGGTGAAGTTCTGACAACCACAGCTGCCGGTATTTTACCGTAAATGTCACAGATTTTTTTTAAAGTGTAGCGCTTCAATGCTTTCAAAATATATACACATTAAATTACTACAAGCATGAATTAATGAGACCTTGAACAGTGTTCGTGCCCTCACATCTGTCCTTTCACGCGCTCTACTGTTTATCGCCTGTCACGGTAACAATGACGTTGAACCGAGTGTACCAAGGAAACTGTTAAGATAATTGCCCTCTGACTAAGCATTTAAAGAATTTAGGGGAAGCATTTAAATAATCCTGTGAATGCACTTAATGAATGCAGAATCCAATCAAATCGAATTTAATTCGTCTTGATTCGAATAGTTTTGAATGTGCAAAAAAATAATTCTTGAATCGAATCGAAAACCTGTAAATCGTGAATCGATTCGCGTCTACCCAAAGATTCACAGCCCTAGTGGATACGTATGGCTCTTTTCAGTTTCATCTTAAAAAATGGTTGTTGACAGCTGTTACGTATCCGGTCCATGAACTTCCGTCTGCTAGCCATCAGAGGTCACCCTTTCCACTTCACTGACTCTCGCAATTGCACACAGCACTGATTGCACACAGCTGTTTCATATCACTCACTCACTACTTAACACTCATTCTCACTCCTTTCTGGCTGCCGAGTATTGTATGCGCTTATCGCCAGCAGTGATAGCTACTCTACAGAGCCCTCGTTAGCTTCCTAGCCTAGCCTGTTTTCTCGGTTTCTGATCTTTGCCTGTTTTCCTGGATTTATCCCTTTAGTCTCGTCCTATTGATTCTGTTCGCCGTTCGTTGACCTTCGCTAGCCCTTGGACTATTCTAGTCTTGCCCGCCATATACCTGTTTGCCACTGTTCGACCCTGCCTGTGTTTCTGACCTCCTCTGCTTTTAATAAAGCTTGCACATGGATTCGCACATCTCACATCTTGTCAGCCCCGTAACAACAGCTCAGCACTGACAACATTACTGTATTCTTCATTTTAGACTTCTCTGTGCTAATTGCTCTTGGTTCTCCTGTCAACACCTCTCTCTTTTTCCTTATATTTTATTTTGTTTCAATAACTTATTATTGTGTTTTGTTTAGATTTTTATGTGTAATCATGTATTTGTATTTTTTAGCTACTTTATCTCTTTTTCTTTGTTGGTTGTAATATGTGTCTAAGATGCTCTGTTTTGTTTTTAGGGTGATTTTTTTAACATTCTGTCAAGGGTCTACAGATGAAAAATAGCCTCTTTGGTTAATCCTGGCACGTTTACAACCAACTTTATTAATGTGCGTTGCCCCTGTAAACAAATAGCCTACATTAAACTCTTTGCATTGTTGCAAAGTTTTGTAACAATTCTGCCCAAGCCGTCAGACTGACGTCATCAGAGAAAGATTACCAAGACAAACCATTTTTTTTCAGTGGATTAACTTCACCTCAAGAGTACCAACATGCGCTAACTAAATACATATGGCCTGGGTCCCAATGTGCATACTATCCACCCTATCTGCTCTAAATAGTATTGAAAATGACTAATATCACATAGAATTTATCATGGATAGTGTGCACATTGGGACACAGGCATGGTACATTTTGATTTCATGCAAACTTTAAACTTTCACTTTAAAACATACATATACAGCTCAAGGATTTTTAAAGTTTGAATTAATATTTCAATGTTATTTTGATATATTGTGTCGACTGAAGTTAGTGATGTCCCTGAACAGACCAAACAAAATTAACCTTCTGGTTTTGTTTACGTGCCTTTTTTCCCCCCAATTCTTGCAATGAAATGAATGCACTTTATTTTAGTTTGATAGTGTTTTTTATTTAATATTTAGCATTTTTAGGGGATCTTGTGACACTAAATTATATTTATAGAAAAGTTATGATCAATTTATTATCTGTTCACCACTTTTTGAGCATAGACCTGAAAAATACATTTCCAACTTAAACTGTCAAAAATAAGTTTGGAGTCTTTAAGACTTTAAGTTTGGTCTCTTTTTTTTGTTTTTGTGTTTTTGTGTGAACACTTTTGTGTTCTATCTATCTATCTATCTATCTATCTATCTATCTATCTATCTATCTATCTATCTATCTATCTATCTATCTATCTATCTATCTATCTATCTATCTATCTATCTACCAAAGCTTACCAAACTTATAACTACCCCAAAAGTTTTCCTGAGAAGGGCTGGGAATGGAGATCCGCTTCCACTTTTAGAAAACTACTGGAACCCAATGAGTTTCATGACGATTCCCGAATATTTTCCTCTCATGCAGACGAAACATATACTCAAGACGAGAGACAGAGAAAGAACAGATGTTATGTTGTGTTTCCTGGAAGAAAGAAAAGGCTGCAAATTTAAAATAAAATAAATCTGCCAAAAAACCTAGGTTTTTAACCTATAAAAACCTAAAATAACTTATATAACATATAATCTACCAATAATTATATAATAATAATGATGTACTCAAAATGAGAGAGAGAGAGAGAGAGAGAGAGAGAGAGAGAGAGAGAGAGAGAGAAACAGATATTACGTTGTCTTACTGGAAGAAAAGAAAGGCTGCAATTTTTAATTGCACAAATCTGCTAAAATAAAAAATTAAAATATTCATTAAAATATATATTTTTTAAATCTGCTAAAATAAACAAAAATATATTATAATAGTTCAATAACTCAAAACAAATCTGCTAAAATAAAATAATTTAAAAAAACAATCTGCTAAAAACATTATAATTACATAAATAATGCTGTACTCAAAATGAGAGAGAGAAAGAGAAAGAACAATTATTACATTGTGTTTCCTGGAAGAAAAGAAAGGCTGCACATTTTAATTGCACAAATATGCTAAAATAAAATATTTATTAAATAATAATATTATAATAATTAAAAAAACTAATTTGCTAAAATAAAATAATAATAATAATACAAATAATAAAAATCAAATAATTAATGTATTATAATAATTCAAAAACACAAATCTGATTAAATAAAATAAATAATTATAATTTTTTTCTCCTGAAGGGCTGGGAATGGAGATCTGCTTCCACTTTTAGAAAACTACTGGAACCGAGTGAGTCTAACTCATGCACAAAACAGGTTTGGAAATCAGCTGAACTGCCGTGAAAACTGTAGTTTAGTCGGTTACATCCGACACAGAGAACATGTTACTCCAAACACATGCCGTGGAAGAAGAATGAATAATTGAGAAAAAGCCAGAGGCCTGTGACCTGCCCTTCAGCTCTGTAATAAGAGTCTGGAAAGCATTTGCATCTCATAAAACATTTTTACGGATGAGTCCCAGTCCCAGAGATCCTCCATCACTGTCCTGCATGAACAGCTGCTCTCCTTCAGTCCGATCAGCGGCTCTCCAGCACTGAAAGATTTCCTGTTGCCTTCACACAGATGAGATGTTTCCATGTATGAGCACACGGCCCTTCATTCGGGGTTATTAATAAAGCAAGGTCCATGTCCAGTGACAGATTTATAGTTAGGGGATCGGACCAGTGCAGTGGAGGGACACAGGACACAGATTTTACCTTGGACATCAGCTGGCAACTCAACAAAGTATCAAAAGTGTTTATCGTACAAAAATGACTGAAGAAACAAGATTCTTATTAGCAGGAGAGGGGGAGGGGGAGGGGCATTCTCACCTGGGGGAGCGTTTGATTGGTCAAAAATCTAATGCATTGAAATGCACAAATCTGTTCAAATTAAATGAAATACATTATCATAATTAATTAATTAATTTGATTATAATAGTTCAAAAACACAAAACCGCTAAATATAATAAAAAATTAATTAAAAAGAAATTAAATGCAATACAATAAAATGTAATTCTAATAATTTAATGATGCAAACATCTGTTGAAATAAAATAAAAAATAATATGAATAAATGTATGTAATTATACAGTGTGCAGAAACACAAATGTGCTAAATATAAAATAAAATAAATATATAAAAATAAAATGATTTAATTCAAATTTAACATTTGGCGAAATAAAAATAAGTTTAATATAATTTAATTCTAATAATTTAATAATACAATTATATTAATAAATTAATTTAATTAAACAGTGTGCATAAACACAAATTAGCATAAATAAAAAATTAAATTAATATAAATATAAATATATCAAAATTAAATTATTTTAATGTTTAATAAAATTTAATAAATGTAATAACTCAAAAAACATTTGCTGAAATAAAAACAATTATAATAAATTAATTTACTTCTAGTAATTTAATAATTAAAATGTTTGCTGAAATAAAATAAAAAAT